>NW_027635889.1:0-34134 GCF_903797595.1 Erithacus rubecula
ATTCCCCCTGTCCCAGCTGCTGGGGTCACGCTTGTATTGGGGGTCCCCCATCTACCCGGTGCCCGCCCTCCCCAGGCTGCTGGAGTCCCAGCAATCAGAAAGCTCCCCCTCTTCCCTCTCCCCATTTAGGGATCCAGGGGGATTTTGGACTCCCGGGGTCCCTTCTCTTATTCTCTGCTTTGTGGTGCAGGGGGTCCAATGGAGTCCCCCTGCCCTCTCCAGCTGTTGAGGGTCCTCCAATGCAGTGCTCCCCCCTCTCTGGGCTCCCACTTTGGGTCCTGGGACACAGGGCTCTGCTCCTCCAGGCTGCCTCTGCCGGCAGCCGCCACCGGGCCCCCCCAGTGTCCCCCCAAGGGGCATTTTCTGCTCTGCTCTGGAGTTCTGCATTCTCCAAACATCCCTTCAAAAAAATCCCAACCCAGGGACCCGCTGGGATATCTGGGCTGAGCTCCCCCTCCCTGGTCACCTGCGGGGGTGATGGTCCCATGGATGAGGGATCTGTGAATTCAGGAGCGCTTGACTTCGTTCCTCCTTTCCCTATTTCCTGATCCTCCATTGTCTTTCTTTTCCATCCTCCTCTCATCCTTCCTGACTCCCCTGTCCCTCCCCTACTTCCATCCTCTCGATTCTCCTCCTTCATCCCTCCCTCTCCCATCCCTCCTCCTCCTCCCCAGCAGCAGGACACCCTCGGTGCCCCGTTCCCGAGCCCTCGCAGCCCGCGGGAGGAGCGGGGATGGAGCCGGGACAGGTCGGGATGGGCAGCGCGGGGCTCTCGGCTGCTCCCACCCGCTGGGGCCGGGGGAACCCGGCCGGGGAAAGGGAGAGGGAAACTGGGAAGCTGCAGATCCAAAACTGGGCTTGCTGGGAACCCTGGGGGGGAGTTCCAGCCCTTGGGGGGGCGCCTCTCAGGAGATCCGGGAACACAGAGAGGGGTGGGGGATCCCAGGAGTGGCACCACTGGGAGGGACTGGGCTGTACTGGGGGAACTGGAACATTCCTGGGGACACAGGAAATGACTGGGAGCATGTTCAGGGCCACTGGGATATACTGGGAGTGCCTGTGACCTTACTGGTGTAATATGTAATATAATATAATTCGTGTAAAGTTGAAAATTAATGTAGAATAAGCAATTTCTGTATGAGTAAAGTAATAAAAAACTTAAAACCAAAAAGCTGCAAAGGGAGGAACAGGGATTGCTTAATCCCAACACTGTAACTACTAAGAAATGCTGAAGAGCTCGGGTTAGCAAGACAACAGACGTAGCCAAGTGAAGATGGCTCTGTCCAGGGAACACCCAAAAGATAAGAGCCCGATAAGCACCCACAATTAAGGTAATCAGAGCCATCAAGAAAAATACATCTGAATGCCCGTTTCCAGCAAACCAAAATCTGCAAATTACATCTCAATTCCATCTTCCTATAAACCTGAACTGGCCTTCATCAAAATTCATCATCTCCCAGGATACAGTTTCGTGCAGCTCAACGTGGTGAAAGAAAACTACATGAATATGCTGAACGACAAGAGAAGACAAAGACCTCCGCTCCGGGCAAGGAAAAACTGTATAAAAACAGGGCTAACTAAAGCGGAGAGTTTGAATCATTGTGTGTTCACCCGATGCCGACCCCGGGCTCGGCATTGTCCTTTTTGATTGTGGCTGTCGAGGACCGTGTTTCAGGCGCAAAATAAATATCGCTTATTTTAATCATATTTAATTCTGCTTGATCTCGTTTTTATCTATAACACTGGAGTGACTGGAACCACACTGGGAAATATCAGGACCATGTTGGGGAGAACTGGGACCACGCTGAGGGACACTGGGAGTCAGTTGGAACTACTAATCTGTACTGGAGGAACTGGACATGACTGGGACCATGTTAGGAGAAACTGGGATCATCTATGGAGTGACTGGGACTGTGCTACGGGGCAAATGGGGGAACTGGGATCACACTGGGAGGAACAGGGAGGAAATGGAACCATGCACAGAAATACTGGGATCATACTGGATTATAATGGCAGCAACTGGAACTGCAGTGAGAGTGACTGGGAATGCCTGTGAACAACTGGGATCAGTCTGCAATCAGCTGGGGACAACTGGGAGGGACTGGGCCACATGCTGGTGGCAACAGGGATGCACTGGGAGAGACTGAAATCAAAATGAGGGGAAATGGGAGCAACTGGAACCACACTGGATGATAATGGGAGCAGCTGTGCCCATGTCAGAGTCATACTGGGATCCTACTGGAACTACCTGGGATTGTACTGGGAGTGATTGGAATAGTACTGGGAATATCCTAGTCTGGGATCATACTGCAATCAGACTGGGAGTGACAGCAAAAGTCCTGGCCACAACTGTAACCATACTGGGAGTGACTGGGAACAACTGGGCCACACTGGGAGTGACAGGGATTCACTCTGGGCATGACTGGAAGAATACTGAGAGGATCTGGGAGTGACTGGGGTCATACTGGAAATGACTGGAACCATACTGGGAGTGACTACAAGTCTCAGGGATCATCCTGAGAGCCACTGGGATTGGGGGAATGGAAACTGTCTGGGAGTTACTGGGAGCAACTGGGCCCACATTGGGAGGAAAATGTGGACACATTGGGAGCAACTGGGATCAACTGGGAAGGTACTGGAACCATGCTGAGGGGACTGAGGCCATGACAGGGATCATACTGGGAGTAACTGGGAGTATGGGACACTGACAGAAACTGGGATCAGGCTGGAGACAACTGGGAGTAACTGGGAAGACTGGCATCATTCTGAGGTAAACTGGAACCTAACTGGAGCAACAGGGATATAATGAGAGTGTCTGAAACCACACTGGGGGGACTGGAACCAGGCTGGGGGCAACTGGGAGAAAGTGGGACAATGCTGAGAGAGACTGGGGCTATTCTAGGGATCATCCTGATAGGAACTGGGAACAGCTGGAACTATTCTGGCAGCAACTGGGATCATCCTGGGATCACAGTGAGAGCAGCTGGGTCCATGCTGGGTGAGACTGGGATCACACTGAGGGTGACTGGCATCATACTGGGATGGACTGGGATGGATTGGGAGTGGCTGTGAACAACTGGAATCATGGGGAAAGAACTGGGAAGAAGTGAGAGTGACTGGCAGCATGCTGGGGGTGACTGGGATATACTGGGAGAGACAGGGAGTCAAAGGGATTATACTGGAGGCTACTGGGGTCATGCTGGCATTGACGGGGCAACTGGGATCACACTGGGGTCCACTGGCCTGATACTGGGAGAGACTGGGACTATACTGGGGGCAACTGAGAGAACTGGGAATGCACTGGATGAAAATGGGAGGAACTGGAGAGCAACTGGGTACATCCTTGGGGAAAGCTGCATCATATAGGGAATGAATGAGAGTGATTTGGATCAGCTTTGGAGTTCTGCATTCTCCTCCTCACCCAAAAAAATGCTGAGAAGCACTGGGAGTATTGTAGGGCAACTGGGATAAAACTGGGGGCAAGTGAACCACGCTGAGGTAACTGGGAGTGCTTGGGAACGACTACGAGATTGTCCAAGACAACTGGGATATACTGGGAGTGTCTGAGGTGGTGACTGGGACATAACTGAGAGTGACTGGGAATGTGCTGGGGGGAAACTGGGACCATGCTGGGGCAACTGAGGCAAGTGTGAGTGACTGGGGCCCTGCTGGCTGAGACTGGCATCACACTGGACTCATACTGGGATCAAACTGGCAGTGACTGGGACGCTGTTTGGGGCAGCTGTGAGAATGGGGAACACACTGGACCACAGTGGGAGGAACTGGGAGCAACTGGAACCGTGCTTGGGGCAAATTCCATCATAACATGGAATGCCTGGGAGTGACTGGGCTCATGCTGGGAGCAGCCACTGGCAGCACCAGGAGCCCCAAATCCCTTTCCTGGCCCCGCCGCCCCTCCAGACCCAGCACCCCCCGCCAGGGTCCCGGCAATGCCAGGGGTCCCCCTCTCGGGCTCCCCGCTTTGCCCTTCTGGGGCTCTCCTGTCTCTGGGGTCCCGCTCAGGGAAGCCGCGCCTCTCCCGGGGCTCCCCAAACCGCTGTCCCCTGTCGATCCCGCCGCTCCCACATGCTCCCCACGGGCCCCGGCAGAGCTCGCAGGGCCCGGGAAGAACAACCCCCATTGCGGGGAGACCCGCATCCCCCCCGCCCCCGCCGGGGCTCTGCCGCACCCACCGGGACCCCCAAAAACACCTCCCGGGGACCCCTTGATGTCCTCCGAGGGCCATCTGCGCCTCTGCAGCCCTGAACGATCCAAACATCCCCCCCAAAAACCCCAAACCAAGGGACTCCCCCCCCCCCCCCCGGGATACTTGGGGCGAGCTCCCCCTCCCCGGGCACCTGCGGGATGGGGGGCGATGGTCCCGGGGGGGCTGCGAGTTCCGTCAGCTCCGGGCTCATGATCGATTCGCACCTTGTCTCCTGCTGCTTCTGCTGCCCCTGCGCCTCTTCCTCCCTCCCTCCTCCTCCTGCCCCATTCCAAACCCCCAACTGGGAGAGGAAGGGGCGCGGCCAAGAGCAGGGCAGGAACTGTGAGGGGAAAGGGGCGGGGTCAAGAGAAAGGTGGGAACTGTGAGGGGAAAGGGGTGGGAACGGGGAGGGGAAAGGGGCGGGAACTGGGAGGGGAAAGGGGCAGGAACTGGGAGGGGAAAGGGGCGGGAACTGGGAGGGAAAAGGGGCGGGAACTGGGAGGGAAAGGGGCGGGAACTGGGAAGGGAAAGGGGCGGGGCCAAAGGGCCACACAGTCCTAACAGAACCTGGTTAGGTCTAAAATCACCCAAAAAGGGCCTCAAATGCAGCCTAAATCCATCAGGTTTGGCCTGAAATCAGCCATAGGGAACTCAAATCCACAGAAAGGGGACCTAAAATCATCAAAACTGGCCTAAGATCATCCAAAAGGAACCTAAAATCCAGTCTAAAATCCCAGTTTTTATAAAATCAGTCAAATGGACCTAAAATGTTTGAAATCAAGACCAAGACGAGCACCTGCACTGGGACCAGCAGCAATACTGAGACCAACATCAGAATGGAGACCGAGACCAAGACTGGGAACAGAACCGACACCAGAACCGAGACCAGCAGCACTCCAGAACTGGAACTAAGGCTGGGACTGAGACTGAGACTGAAACCAGCCCCAGAATTTGTACTGGGACCAAGACTGAGACCAGCACCGACACTGGGACGGGCACCAGGAGAGCTCCGGGACTGAGGCTGAGATTGGCACTGGGAGCACTCCAGGATCAACACTGGCACTGGTGCAAGCACTGGAACTGGAACCACTATGAGACCAAGAACGAGACTGAAACCAGAACCGGCACTGGCACCAAAACTGGCACCACTATAGGGCCGAGAATGAGACCAAGGCCATCACTGCTCTGGGATCAAGATTCTGATCGGGACCAGAACCAGCACCAGGAGCGCTCCAGGACTGCTCCAAACTGAGACTGAAACCAGGACCAGGACAGGGACCAACACCGGGAGCGCTCTGGGACCTGCTCATTCACTGCGGGGAGTTTTGGCTGCGCCCCCACACGGGACTGGGCAGGACTGGGAGGGACCCTGGGTGGGGCGGGACCGCCTCGGTTTCCATAGTTCTGGAGCAGCATCCCGGTCCATATGGTCCCAGTTTGTAGAGTCCCAGTCCGTGTGATCCCAGTTTGTGCAATCCCAGTCCATGTGAGCCCAGTTTGTACAATCCCAGTCCATGTGGTCCCAGTTTGAACAATCCCAGTCCATGGGATCCGAGTTTGAACAATCCCAGTCTGCATGGCCTTGATCCTTCTGGTCCCAGTCTGTGCAGACCCAGTCTGGAGGATCCCAGTCCACGTCATCCCAGCCCCCATGATCCCAGTCTGGATGGTCCTGCATGGCTCACACTTCCAGGGTCTGGAATTCCAGTTCCCAGCCAGGAAAAATTGTTCCTGCCCATCCTGGTTTTACTTCTGCAATTTGAGATGTTCCAGCCAAGGCACCCTATTTATGTCACAGCTTTACCATCCCGATCCGGGTTCCCATTCCTATTCCCAACCTCTATCTCATTCCGGTTCCTGTTCCCAAACCCATTCCCGTTCCCAATCCTGTTCCCAATCCCTATCTCATTCCCATTCCCATTCTCAATCTTCTTCCTGTTCCTGATCCCGATCCCGTTCCCAATCCTGTTCCTGATCCCGATCCCATTCCAATCCTGATCCCATTCCTGTTCCCAATCCCTATCTCATGCCCAATCCCTATCTCCTTCCCATTCCCAGTCCTGTTCCTGTTCCCATTCCCAATCTTGTTCCCATTTCCGATTGCGGTCTCATTCCCAATCTCGATCCCTTTCCCAATTCCAATCCCTTTCACATTCCCAATCCCTCTTTCATTCACATTCTCAATCCTGTTCCCATTCCTGATCCTGTTGCCATTCCCAATCCCTATTTCATTCTCAATTCCAATCCTGTTCCCAATCCCGATCCTGCCACTGTTTTCAAGGAATTGTTTTGATCTCAATCTCTACCCCAAACCTGGGGGGATCAAAATCCCCCAAATCCTGAGGTCAAACACCCCCAAACCCCAAATTTTGGGGTCAAAACCCCCAATTCCCAAACGTTGGAGTTTGAAATATTGGGGGCATCCAACCCCTCTGATCCCTAAATTTGGGGTGTCCAACCCCCTCAATCCCTAAATTCTGGGGTCAAATCCCCTGATCCCAAACCCTGGGGTGTCAAACCTCCCCAAACTTTAGGATCAAACCTCCCCCATCACCAAACTTTTGGGTCAAACCCACCAGAACCCAAACTCCCCCCAAAACCACTCCAGCCCTGGGGGGCACAGTGGGGTTCATTTGGAGTTTATTTGGGGTTGGTTTGGGGTTGGTTTGGGATTTAATTGGGGTGGGGGCAAGTCCAGATGCAATGTCTGCAGAGAGACCCTGTGTACAATGCTGGGGGTGGGAAAAAACCCAAAAACCCCTGGGGAACCCCCAAAACACCTGGGAAACCCTAAAAAGGGGATTTGTGGTGGGAAAAGGAGATTTTGGGGTAAAAGGGGAAGGATTTGAGATGGAAAAATGAGGGTTTGGGATGGAAATGGATATTTGGGGGAGGAAAGGAAGATTTAGGGTGGGGATTAAGGATTTGAGGTCAGGATTTCAGTAGGAAAAGGGGATTTGGGATTGAAAAATATTTTGGGTGGAAAAAGGAGATTTTGGATAAAAAAGGGGATTTTGGGTGGACAGAAAAGGATTTGGGTTGGGAAAAGGGGATTTGGGGTGGGAAAAAGAGAATTTAGGGTCTGAAAAGGACATTTGGGGGGCACAAAGTAGGATTTTGAAGTTGGGAAAAAAAGGATTTGGGATTGAAAAAAAAGATTTGTGATAAAGAAAGTAGGATTTGGTCCAAGCTGAACTTACCTGGGGGATTCAGGCAGGTGGGAGGTTTGGGGCAGGGTCAGGACCATTTTTGGGGCAGTTTTCTGGGATTTTTGGTGTTTTGGGCTGGTTTTGAGCAATTTTGGAATATTTGGGGGCAGCTTTGAGGCATTTTGGAGTGGTTTGGAGGGATTTTAGGGTGTTTCTATGGGATTTTGGGGAAACCTGAAGGGATCTGGGGTGTTTAGGGGCTGTTTTGGGGTATTGAGGGGTGGTTTTGAGGCGTTTCTCTGGAATTTTGGGGTAATCCAGGCCCATTCTTTTCAGGTTTGGGGGTGTTTCAGGTGGGTTTGGGTCACTTTTTGGTGAAGAAGATCTTCATGGCATTCCTCTGGGATTTTGGGGTGTTTTGAGGCATGTCTCAGGGATTTTGGGGCGTTGCTCTGAGATTTGGGGTGTTTTGGGGCAGTTTTGCCAAAGCCTCCCCAAACGCAATTCAGACCCCTCAATTCCCCTCAGATCCCCCCAAATCGCCCCAAATCCATTTGGGACCCTCTTCAGACCCCTCAATTATTTTCAGACCTCCCCAATTTCCCCCATGTCCCCCCAGCCTCACCTCAGATTCCCCATTTCCCCTCAAATCTTCCCCCGACCCCTCAGTTCCCCTCAGAGACCCCCAAACGCACCTCATTTGCCCCTGGCCTCACCTTGGACCCCTCAAATCCCCACAGAGCCTCCCAAATCCATTCCAGCCCCACCTCAGACCCCTCAATTTTCCTCAGACTCCCTTAAATCCCCCCATTTCCCCCCAAAGCTTCCCTATAAGCACCTTAGACCCCTCAATTCCCCTCAGATTCCCCCCAAAATTCCTCCACGTCCCCCAGGCTCCACCTCAGATTCCCTATTTCCCACCAAAGTCTACCTGCCAAAAGCACCCCAGACCCCTCAATTCCCCTCAGACCCTCCCTCAAACTCCCCCATTTCCCCCCGCCCTACCTCAGCTTTCTCCTCAGCCACTCTCTCCTCACGTTATTCCCGCCGAGCGCTCGGGCCCCTCCCAGCCAATAGCGGCGCGCTTCTCCCCGAACCAACCAATCAGCGCGCGGCTCCCCTCAGCAACACCCGCCTCCCCCGCGCCGCTGCAGCCAATCAGAGGCCAGGCGGGATTGGCGCCCTCTGACCCCGGCGCCGCTATAGAGCGGGCGGCCCCTCCCCCCCCACCCCCCGGGACCCCCGGGAATCCCCCCGGGAATCCCCCCGGGAATCCCCCCGGGCTCGGGCGGGCGCTGAGGGAGGCGCTGCAGAGAGCGGGGCAGGCGCTGGGAGAGGCCGAGGGGCTGCGGGAGCTGCTGAGGCGGCGCAGGGACAGGTGGGAGAGGGGCGGGGTCGGGGGAGGGTGAGGGTGCTAAAGGGGGGCTGGGGTTGTTGGGGGGGCTGAGGGTCCTAAAATGGGGTCTTGGGGGGGTCTTGGTGGGTTTTGGGGAGGGGTCTGGGGGTCCTAAGAGGGGCTTGGGGGGTTTTTGGGGAGGGGTCCTGAGTGGGTCTGGGGGGCCTGGGGGTTTTTTGGGGGGGTCTGGGGGTCCTAAAATGGGGTCTGAGGGGGGTCGTGGGGCATTTGGGGGGTTTTTGGAGGGGTCCTAAGGGGGGGCTGGAGGGTTTGGGGGAGTTTCGGGGAGGGGTCCTGGGAGGGGGGGGTTGAGGGAGTCTGCGGGGGGGGGCGTTTGGGGGATTTTGGTGGAGTCTGGGGCATTTGGGGAGGGGTCGTGGGGGGGGGGGGGGGTCTGGGGGGTTTTGGGAGGGGTCTTGAGGGGTTCTGGGCTGGGTTTTGGGAGGGGTCTGGGGGATTTTGGGGAGGGGTCCTGAGGGGTTGTGTGGGGCTTGGGGGAGTCTGGGAGTCCTAAAAGGGGTCTGGGGTGTCTGGGGGATTTTGGGAGGGGTCCTGAGTGGTCCCAGGGGGTTTTGGGAGGGATCTGGGGGGGCTTTGAGGAGGGGTCTGGAGCTTCTAAAAGGGATCTTGGGAGGGGGCCCAGGGTGGGATCACTGGAGGGATTTTGGGGAGGGGTCTTGAGAGTCCTTGGTGGTTTTTGGGAGGGGTCCGGGGGTCCTAAGAGGGATCCTGGAGGGGTTTGGGGTGGGTCCTAAGGGGGGTCCTGAGGGTTTTGGGGGGGTCTGGGGGGGATCGTGGGGGAGTTTTGGGAAAGGATCTTAGGGGGGATTTGGGGAAGGGTCTTGGGGGATCCTTGAGGGGTTTTTGGGAGGAATTTGGGGGAGGGTCTAGGGAGTTTTGGGGTCCTGGGGGAGTTTTGGGGTTCCAGGGTTGATTTTGGGATTCCTTTGGGGTTCCTGGTGGGGGTCCCAGTGGAGGCTTGGGGGTCCCGGGGTTAATTTGGGGGTTCTAGGGAGGGGTCCTGGAAGAGTTTTGGGGATCCCGGGGGGGATTTTGGGGTTCCTGGTGGGGGTGGGGTGGGGATTTGGGGGGGTCCCAGGATTGATTTTGGGGGTCCCAGGGTTGATTTGGGGTCCTGGGGGGGGGGGGGGTGTCTCAGCCCCACCCTGACTGGGCTCTGAGGGGTTTTGGGGGGAGGGGGATCCCCCCTCAGTTTGGGGGGTCTCCCATGGTGCCCCCCCCCCAAAAAGTGTCGAGGGTCCCTGAAGTGGCTCCTGTTCCACCGGCCCCCCCCCCCGATCCAGGATGGGCCCCAGTGAGTCTGGGG
This sequence comes from Erithacus rubecula, assembly GCF_903797595.1. NCBI lineage: Eukaryota > Metazoa > Chordata > Aves > Passeriformes > Muscicapidae > Erithacus > Erithacus rubecula. The sequence continues at coordinate 10,080 of NW_027635889.1, forward strand.
GCTTTGGAGGGGGCTGGGGGGTTCTGCAGGGAGTCTGGAGAAACCCCAAAATCCCCCCAAATCCCCTAAATCCCCCCCCAAATCTTCCCAAATCTCCCAAATTCCCCCAAACCCCCAAAGATCTCTAAAAATCCTTCAAAATCCCCTGAAAATCCCCAAATCTCCCCTAAAATTGTTCCAAAACTCCCAAAATCCCTCCAACACCCCCAAATCCTCCCAAAATCCCCCTTAAATTCCCCCAAAATCACCTGAAATCCCCCCAAATCTCCCAAAAATCTCCCTAAATCCCACAAAAATCTCCCAAAATTCCCCAAAATCTCCCCAGAATTCCCCTGAAATCCCCACCCCCCCCTCAAAATCCCCCCAAATCCTCCCAAAATCTTCCTGAAATTTTCTAAAATTCCCCCAAATCCCCCCAAAATCCCCCCAAAATCTCCCCAAAATTGCCCCAAAACCCCCAAATTCCCTCAAAATCCCCCTGAAATCTCCTAAAATTCCCCCCAAACCCCCCAAAAATCCCACCAAATTCCCTCAACAAATTCCCTGAAATCCTCCAAAATCCCCTCCAAATCCCCCAAAATTCCCCAAACCCCCAAAATCCCCCCTGAAATCCTCCAAAATCACCCTAAACACTCCCCAAAATTGCCCCAAATCACCCAAAATCCCCCAAAAATCTCTCAAAATTCCCTAAAATCTCCCCAGAGTCCCCCTGAAATCCCCCCAAAATCTTCCAAAATCCCCCAAAAGCCCTCCACGAATTCCCTGAAATCCCCCAAATTCCCCCAACCCCCCCCATCCCCCCCCATCCCCCAGGTGTGGCTGGTGGCCCTGGCCGTGGCCGGGGCTCTGCTGGGACCCCCCGGCCCCAGTTGGGTCTGGGGGCTCTGCTGGACACGGCGCGGGCCAGGGGCTGCAGCCCCACAGGGAGATGTTCTCGGGGGGGTGGGGATTGGGGGGATTTGCAGGGATTTTGGGGGTTCAAGGGGTTTTGGGAGAATTTTGGGGGAATTTGAGTGGGATTTGGGGGGATCTGGGGGGATTTTTCCAGTGTAATCCCTGTGACTCCCTGTCTCTCCCAGTATATCCCAGTCACCCCCAGCATGCTGCCAGTCACTTTCCCTTCTTCCCAGTTGCTTTCCACATGATTCCAGTTGTTCACAGCCACTCCCAGTCCATCCCAGTATGAGTCCAGTCTCCCTCAGTGTGACCCCAGTCTCACCCAGCATGGACCCAGCTGCTCTCCCTGTGATCCCAGGATGATCCCAGTTGCTGGCAGAATAGTTCCAGTTGTTCCCAGTTCCTATCAGGATGATCCCTAGAATAGCCCCAGTCTCTCTCAGCATTGTCCCACTTTCTCCCAGTTGACCCCAGCCTGGTTCCTGTCCCCCAGTGTGGTTTCAGACACTCTCATTATATCCCAGTTTCCCCAGTAAGGTTCCAGTTGTCTCAGAATGATGCCAGTCTTTCCCAGTTACTCCCAGTTGTCTCCAGCCTGATCCCAGTTTCTGTCAGTGTCCTATACTCCCAGTTACTCCCAGTATGATCCCTGTCATGGCCTCAGTCCCCTCAGCATTGTTCCAGTACCTTCCCAGTTGATCCCAGTTGCTCCCAATGTGTCCACATTTTCCTCCCAATGTGGGCCCAGTTGCTCCCAGTAACCCCCAGGCAGGTTCCATTCCCCCAGTCCCAGTGGCTCTCAGGATGATCCCAGTAGGACCTGTAGTCACTCCCAGTATGGTTCCAGTCATTTCCAGTATGATGCCAGTCACTCCCAGATCCTCTCAGTATTCTTCCAGTCATGCCCAGAGTGAATCCCTGTCACTCCCAGTGTGGGCCCAGTTGTTCCCAGTCACTCCCAGTATGGTTACAGTTGTGGCCAGGACTTTTCCTATCACTCCCACTCTGATTGCAGTGTGGTCCCAGTCAATCTCAGATATTCCCAGTACTATTCCAGTCACTCCCTGCACAATCCCAGCTAGTTCCAGTAGGATCCCAGTATGACTCTGACATGGGCACAGCTGCTCCCATTATCATCCAGTGTGGTTCCAGTTGCTCCCATTTCCCCTCACTGTGGTTTCAGTCTCTCCAGTGTATCCCAGTTGTTGCCAGTATGTCCCCAGTCCCTCCCAGTTGTCCCCAGCTGATTCCAGACTGATCCCAGTTGCTCACAGGCATTCCCAGTCACTCTCACAGCAGTTCCAGCTGTTGCCAGTATGATCCAGTATGATCCCAGTATTTCTGTGCATGGTTCAATTTCCTCCCAGTTCCTCCATTTGCCCCTAGCACAGTCCCAGTCACTCCATAGATGATCCCAGTTTCTCCTAACATGGTCCCAGTCATGTCCAGTTCCTCCAGTACAGATTAGTAGTTCCAACTGACTCCCAGTGTCCCTCAGCGTGGTCCCAGTTCTCCCCAACATGGTCCTGATATTTCCCAGTGTGGTTCCAGTCACTCCAGTGTTATAGATAAAAACGAGATCAAGCAGAATTAAATATGATTAAAATAAGCGATATTTATTTTGCGCCTGAAACACGGTCCTCGACAGCCACAATCAAAAAGGACAATGCCGAGCCCGGGGTCGGCATCGGGTGAACACACAATGATTCAAACTCTCCGCTTTAGTTAGCCCTGTTTTTATACAGTTTTTCCTTGCCCGGAGTGGAGGTCTTTGTCTTCTCTTGTCGTTCAGCATATTCATGTAGTTTTCTTTCACCACGTTGAGCTGGACGAAACTGTATCCTGGGAGATGATGAATTTTGATGAAGGCAAGTTAATGTTTACAGGAAGATGGAATTGAGATGTAACTTGCAGATTTTGGTTTGCTGGAAACGGGCATTCAGATGTATTTTTCTTGATGGCTCTGATTACCTTAATTGTGGGTGCTTATCGGGCTCTTATCTTTTGGGTGTTCCCTGGACAGAGCCATCTCCACCGTGGCTACGTCTATTGTCTTGCTAACCCGAGCTCTTCAGCATTTCTTAGTAGTTACAGTGTTGCATTTAAGCAATCCCTGTTCCTCCCTTTGCAGCTTTTGGTTTTTAAGTTTTTTATTACTTTACTCATACAGAAATTGCTTATTCTACATTAATTCAACTTTACACGAATTACATTATATTACCTATTATACCAGTAAGGTCACAGGTGCTCCCAGTATATTCCAGTTGCCCTGAACATGCTCCCAGTCATTTCCTGTGTCCCCAGGAAGGTTCCAGTTCCCCCAGTACAGCCCAGTCCCTCCCAGTGGTGCCACTCCTGGGATCCCCCACACCTCTCTGTGTTCCCGGATCTCCTGAGAGGCGCCCCAAGGGCTGGAACTCGCCCACCAGGGTTCCCAGCAAGTCCCAGTTTGGATCTGCAGCCCCCCGGTTTTCCCAGTTTCCCTCTCCCTTTCCCCGGCCGGGTTCCCCCCGGCCCCAGCGGGTGGGAGCAGCCGAGAGCCCCGCGCTGCCCATCCCGACCTGTCCCGGCTCCATCCCCGCTCCTCCCGCGGGCTGCGAGGGCTCGGGAACGGGGCACCGAGGGTGTCGCTGCTGCTGGGGGAGGAGGAGGAGGGATGGGAGAGGAGGGATGAAGGAGGAGAGCGAGAAGGGATGGAAGTCGGGGGGGGGACGGGGGAGTCAGGAAGGAGGAGGAGGGATGGAAAAAGAAAGACAAAGGAGGATCAGGAATAGGGAAAGGAGGAATGAGGTCGAGCGCTCCCTGAATTCACAGCTCCCCCATCCATGGGACCATCGCCCCCACAGGTGACCAGGGAGGGGGAGCTCAGCCCAGATATCCCAGCGGGTCCCTGGGTTGGGATTTCTTGAAGGGATGTTTGGAGAATGCAGAACTCCAGAGCAGAGCAGAAAATGCCCCTTGGGGGGACACTGGGGGGTCCCGGTGGCGCCTGTTGGCAGAGGCAGCCTGGAGGAGCAGAGCCCTGTGTCCCCCAGGACCCCAAAGTGGGGAGCCCAGAAAGGGGGGAGCACTGCCATTGGAGGGACCCTCAACAGCCTGGAGAGGGGCAGGGGGACTCCTTGGACCCCCTGCACCCCAAAGCAGAGAATAAGGGGAGAAGGGACCCCGGGACCCCAAAATCCACCAACATCCCTAAATGGGGAGAGGGAAGAGGGGGGAGCTTTTCAGATTGCTGGGACTCCCAGCAGCCTGGGGAGGGCGGGCACCGGGTAGATGGGGGACCCCCAATACAAGCGTGACCCCCAGCAGCTGGGACGGGGGGAATGCCCGAACACAAAGGGGAGGGACCATTCTCAGGAACTCTTGGGAGGCATTTTCAGGGCCGAATGTTGGTGTTTGGGAGGTTTTGATGGACACCAGCTGCCCGGGGACTTCTAGAGATGGACTTGGGCAGGAGGAACTGTTTCCTTTAGGAGCTGGAACAGAGATCACACAGAGTTAGGCGCCACCAGCTCCAGCTCTGATTCCTCTGTTTTTTTATATAAAGTACTGAAAGTTGGCTCCCTCTTTTTACCCTTTAAGACTAATATATGCTCCTTCTCCTTATCTCGGTCCTGCTTGCTTGATAATACCAGAAAGAGCCAGGGCATATCCTAATTCTTCAAAAAATCTATCTCCTGCGTATTCGAGATATTAAACTTAATACTAATTTCGGATCTAAACTTCCAAACCTAGGCCATGTTTCTCTATTATCTAATTCATATGCTGGCCACATTTTTTCAGAGAGTCTAATCAGTCTAGGTTTGAGAGCATAGACTCCTCCTCAACTAGATTTGCCCAGTTTTTCAGTATTAATCCCAAAGGGCTATCTCTTGGAATGCTTCCACTATCACGTTCAGAAGAGGATGTGCACCCCATTCTGATACCCTAAAATATACAGCAAAGCACAAACAGTTGGCATTCAAACCCACGACCCTCTGAGCCACAGCACAGACACTAATGAACTGCAGCACCCTTTGGCTTCAAGCCAAGAGCTCTGCAATTCAAACCTGCTCTTTATGAAGGTGGTCCTTCACACAGATAAAGAGCACAAGTGTTGTGCTGAGGTTCTCCAAAACAAATTCACACTTTACAAGATCACAAATTACAAATCCTGAGATTCTCCAAAACAAATTCACACTTTCCAAAATTACAAATTACAAATCCTCTTAGCACCTAACCCAGATGCTAAACAAACAGAATGCCCTTTTATTCCATCACTCACATGTCTCTGTTCCCAGGGTTCTTGGCTCTGATATCTCTGGACCTGCGTTGGGCCTTTCCAGAACTGTCAGCCTCAGTCCAGGGATTTTCCAGATGCCTCCTCTCCTGGCTGGCTCGCCAAAAACTGTTGCCTTTAGGAGCTGGAACAGAGATCTCACAGAGTTAGGGGAAATAAAATGGGTATTTATTGAAAGCCCTGCAAAGGCCACACCCTGGCAGCACAGTGCCACAGCGTGGCCCCTGCCCTGCCTGAGTGGCTCCAAGATGGAAGTATCAGAGGGCTTGGTCACATGATTTCACGTTTTTATAGACTTCAGCCCATTTACATACAGCAGTCCACCATCCAATTAATAGTCTCAAATTGTAAGGTGTCCTCCTCCTCTTCTCCTGGCTGGCCTGCCCTCCTCTTCTCACATTGTTTATACTTTTGGCCTGGAGTCTGAAGAAACTGTCCTTGAGTCCATAGCTGGTATCGGACTATTTCGCCTTTATCACCCTAAAGCATAACGGAAAGCACACCCAAGCAGAACAGAAAACTTGGATCTTAAGGCATCACTCCCATGCTGGTGCTGCAGGCGGGAAGTGCAAATCTGCAGGGCTGGAGAGCCCCTCAGCCCAGGGTGAGGGGTCCCCCCGTGCTGAGCTGTGCTGGGGCTGTTCCTGTGCTCAGGGACACTTGGGATGGGCCATGGCACTTGGCCACCAGTGGAGCTTCTGTGCACTCCTCAGGCAGGACCTGATGTCCTGGTTGGATGTTGGTAACAGCAAAGTGCGAAGGCAGGCTCTGTGCCAGCCCAGCTTCCTGTGGGAGAGATTTCACATGAGCCAGGATTGTGGCCACAGACTGTTTGAAATATACATCCCTTATCTCCACCCCCCGCTAGGTGGAGAATTTGCAGGGTAAGGAATTCCAAACAGCAATTCCAAGGGTGATAATTGAATATCTGCCCTGGGTCTGGCTCTTATTCTTGCCAATGGCAAAAGCCATACCCATGGCATCTTGGTTTCTATCACCACCTTCTGAATGAGTTTGTTTATTTCCACATTCATTCTTTCTATCTGACCTGAGCTCTGAGGGTGCCAGGGCTTGTGTTGGTCCCATTGTATTCCTAAAGCAGACATCACCCACTGAAGGATCTTTGCTGTAAAATTAGTTCCCCATCTGAGTCTGTTTCTTCCACAATCCCTTATCTTGGAGTTACTTGTTTTAGAAATACCTTAATAAGTGATCAGTGATTGCTGAAGAAGTAAGAATTGCTTTTGCCACCCTGTTAGCTGCCATGCTGTCACCAGCAGATATTTGATCCTTCCTGCTCAGGGCATTTCAGTGCCAGGCTCTTCCAAGTACACACACAGCTGGTTGAGCTGACCATGTGGGCAGAAACCTGTGTTTGGTCTGATTCCCTTTGCTTAATCAGAGCCTGTCTTGCAACTCTTTTCCCTTCTCCTGCCCTTGCAGACCCATCCATTAACACATTTTGTCCCTCAGGCCAGGGAATGTCTCATCAATCTCTCCTGTCCTGGCTCTGGAGCTCTGTCACTTGAATGCAGTCATGGGTTTGTTCCCAGCCCCTGTGCAGGCTGTTCAAACAGGAGGCTGGTTAAACCCTTCCCCTGTCCTCAATTCTAAATCCTCCTGTGCCACTGAACAAGTTTCATTCTGTAATAACTGAGCACTGCTCATCCATGTTGAGTCTCTTTTGATTATGAAAGCTTTAACTTGGTTCCAGACTTGGGCAACAGCAGATCCTCCTGCCTTCATTTTTTGGGCCTCAGGTCCCATTAAAGCTGTGGCTACATAATTCTGCGGGCAGTGAGGCCACTCTGAACAGTGAATTAAATGTTTTAGCACAAGGATTCCTTTCTCATGGCACTGTTTAACATCCACTAACACTTCAAATTTCTTTTCTGAGTCTGGAAAAGCCATGACTAGGGAATCGAACGTTTTGGTTTTATTTCATTTTCTGAAGTTTTGCTGTGTCCATAGCACAACATTGAGTCTATGTGGGTTTAATAAGTCATGCAGTGTTCTGGCTAAAACAGAGAGTCCTCAATCCAGTTCAAGCTATTGCCTGTTAATCCTCAGAATTGTCCCAGCTCCATTTTAGTACTTGTCAATGCTGTTTTGTGCCAACCCCCCTGCTTGCAATTCCCCTTTGGAAATCCCCTAAAACTGGACGTCTCATCAGTCCATGGAGACCCAGTTTTCCCCCCTACCTCCCTCATTGGACAATGCCTTTGTGAACCCCTATCCTTTATCCCTCCTCAGAATTTCTTTAATTTGCACCTTCCCCTTGAACCTCCCTCATATTTATGTTGTTGCAGCTTCACCATTTTTGTCTTTTGCCCCACAGATTCCCCAGAGTAAGGAATCCTTTCCTATGCAAAAGACCTTCCCCTCCTCCTTGTCCCCCTCAAATGCAATCTGAGAGCCAAAAGGCCATGGAGCAATGGCTGGAGCCACGTCTAAGGCCTCCTGTTCCCCGAGTGTGACCCACTCTAGGCATGGGGCCCTAGTGGCAAAGTGAGTGCAGCACTGGCTGTTGTGACAGTGCCCTGCCTCTGGTCTCACTTGGGTTTCTGACTGGGTCTGAGGCAGGGGCTGCCATTCCTCACTTGTGGGGAGACCAGAGCCCCCAGACCCTCACCCAGCGTGCAGGCACTGCCTGGCAGCGCTCCGTCCACTGGCACGGTCGCGCTCTGAGTCTCGGCCACTGCGCCACTGCTGCTGCTGCTGCTGCTTCATTTGCTTTTAGCACACCCAGAGCTCACTGTTAGGCCACCATGGCCTCCAGTTCTGCCCTCTTCCCATCCCTGTGTGGGGATGGAGCACTGCTGTGCTTTCAGGAAGCTCTTTGTGAACACTTCCAGCATTGCAAGCTCCTTTGTCCTATATGGATGCTTGCCAGGGAATCCCTCAAGGCTGGGCTCAGAGCATACTCAAGCTGGCTCTTCTAAAACCCAGGCTCCTTGTCCCCTTCAGTGTGCTCAGCACGGCTTTTAACCCCACAGTGTTGTGCAAGGGACCTGCATGACCTGAGCTGCCCTTGTTCCTCTCTGTCCGTGCACAGAGAACGGCAGCAGGGCCCTGTGTGTCCCAGGGCTCATGTTTGGTGCCACTCAGGCTCCACAGAGATGTGGGTAAAGTGAAAAAAAAAACTTTATGAAGGGAAGGCGAAGCGAAGGGGTGAGCTGGGAAGCAAAACAGGGGATGGGCAGGGCCTGAGGAATGGAGGGAGGGAGCTGCCAACAGGGAGGGAGACGGCAGGAGCTCCTGGAGCTTGCCACAGGCTCAGCTGTGAGCAGCAAGAGCTGTGCCTGGAGCTGCAGCTGGTCCTGTCTGCTCTGCAGCTGCTCCCATCTTCAATGGGCAGGTCGCCGAAGGACAGTGGTTCTTCTGATCCAGCAGACGAAGTTCGGCAGATCTTCTGTTGAACTGCAGCTGGATAACCTGCCTCATAAAGCAGGGGCTCTTGTCCTCCTTCAGGGCTTGAAGGGCTGCGAGAGAGAGAAGCAGAACCACAGTCAGAGGCCAGACTGTGGGAATCCAAGGAAACCTTCCTGCCAGGGCCGTCCCACCCAGCTCCTGCCATGGCCACGAAAGAGCAGGAGACCAGGGCACGGGCCAGAAGGTGCTGGCCATGGATCCCCCGTGTCCTTGAGAGCTCTCCGTGCTCGGCCCGCACCGCCCCTCATCCGCACAGGCCGCAGAGCCCTCCGCAGCCGGGCAGCGATTGTAGCTCCGTGCCCGGCATTTGCAGCTTCCCCCGGCGGCCCCGCTGCCACGAGGGCGGCTGCCCTCACTCACCCTCGCTGAGGACCTGCAGCTCCTCCTCATGTCCCCTCAGGAGCGTTCCGGCGAGCCCTGGCAACACAGAGCCCGTGTCGGCCCCAGCGGCACAGCTGCCCCCCAGGGGCGCTGCCAGCCCTGCGGCCACACGGCCTCGTCCCCCGGGCAGGGCTCAGCCCGGGCCCCTGGCGCATCGCGCTGCCCCAGGGCACGGCTGCGGGAGGGCGGCGGCAGCGCCGAGGGCAGGCGGGGCTGCACCGCGCCGGGCCCGGCTCCCGCTGCCGGGGCAGCAGCCGGGCCGGAGGCGGGGAGGGACGGCGGGCTGGCGGCTCACCGATGAGCCTGAGGGCCGCCTGTCGCAGGCGCGGCTGCGGGCTCTGCAGGCACGGCAGGGCCCAGCGCAGGTGCTCGGCCTGCTCGGCTCTCGTCCTGTAGCAGCTGCGGAGAGCGCCAGGAGGGAAAGCTCGGCGCGGGCTCTGCCCCTTGGCCGGGCGCTCCCTGCGCCCAGCCCCGGCCTCCCCGGCCCGCACAGCCCCGAGGCCAGGCCAGGCCGGGACTCCGAGGGCACCCGGCTCGGGGCCGGAGGAGCCCGGCCGAGAGCCCACGCGGCCCAGCGAAGGGAGCAGCCCCTGTGTAGGGTGCAGGCTGCGGCTGCCCTGGCTGCGGCGCTGGGCAGGGCCACAGCTGCCGGCCCCACACGCTGAGCTCCGGGGGCAGGGGACTTCTCCAGCCTGCAGGCTGGGGCTTCCAGGCTGGCCTTACCAGGCACTTGGCAACCTTCATGCGCCACGGCTGGCTCAGCACCTCCTCCAGATCCCTCCTCCCCAGGAAGCGTGCTGCATGAAGCAGAGTTTGCCAGAGGCCTGGAGAGCAGTAGAGAGCCGGAGGTGGCACCAGAGCCTGGGGCATGGGACCCACGTCCCTGTGCCAAGGCCAGGGCGAGGCTGGAGCCCACGAGGCACCAGGGGAAGAGGCAGCCAAGCCCCTGCCAGGGATGCAGCAGCACGACACAAAACCTCACCTTCGCCACGCACCGGTTCTCATCATGCCAGTGCAAGAAGAGGGGAAGCAGGCTCTGGCTCACGGTTCTCGTGAGAGCTTTTTTCCCCTCTTCCACTACCAGCTCCATCACTTTGCTGAAGACCTGGATGGAGAGCAGCTGCACGTGGCTGTTGTCCTGGAGGAAAGGAGAAGAGCTCAGCACCGACTAGTCCAGGCCCAGTGGGGCAAAGGCCCAAAACTGCCCAGGGCACAAAGTTTCCGGGCAGTGTCCAGTGCCTGTGGACACAGAACCTTACATTCTCAAAGTGTGGGAGGAGTGGCTCAGCCAGCTTCTGGGCAGTGGCGCTGGGTATCTTAAGGTCCTTCTCCTGGAGCATGTGGGCGAGCACAGAGAGGGTCATCCAAACCATCTCTCCATCTGGATCACCCAGCTGCTCCACCAGGTGTTGGTAGATGCCGCGTATTCCTCCGCTCTGTGTGCAACACAAGGCTGTGCTGTGAAGCCCTGGAGGGCTGCAGCACCAACAGGGCCCTGGCCCTGCAACCCCACGCAGCTGCCTCAGGGCCCAGAGGCCAGAGGCCTGTGCCGAGGCACTCGGGCAGCTGAAGCAGGAGGCAGAGAGCTGGGAGCAGCTGCCTCAGCTGCCGAATCCCAGGCAAGCCCAAGGGGCAGCGTTGCCCAGCCCCACGATGCCAGCGCGGCTTCAGCCACTGCCCCCTTCTCACCAGCGAGGGCTCCTTGCTGAGCACCACGAGGCCTCTGAGCTCCAGGCGCAGCCTGTCCCTGCTCTCGCTCGGCAGGTGCCTGGACATGACCGACAGGGCACTGTGCCCGTGTTTGCTCAAGTCCAGGCACTGCAGGACCTGAAAGGCACAGGGCAGTGACAGGGACCCGGCCGCTGGGAGTGCAGAACTGCCCAGGGCCGGGCCCAGGCGGCAGCACCGGGCGCGCACCGTGCCAGGCGGCTGCGGCTCCCAGAGCCAGAGAGCTGGGAGGCAGCTCAGCCAGGCAGCGCTGGCCCTCAGGCTCACCTCCACAAAGAACGCCAGGGCCGGCAGATCCCAGCGCGGCTGCCCCCCGATGAGCAGGCTGAGCAGGTGCCTGGCGATGCCGCAACACAAGGGGCTCGAGCCACGGCGCATCTCCCTGGCAGGGGGAGAAAGGCACCAAAGCCCTGAGCCGGGCGGGCAAACCTCTCCCAGGACTGACTCACAGAGGTGTGGGACCTTTGCCCAGCACCCTGTGAGGGGACGTGGGCCCTTTGGGAGGCGGCTGCTCCTGGGAGCCCTCCTCTCCCAGCCTTTTCCAGGCTGCTCGGCCGTCCCTCGGTGCCAAGGCCCTCTGGCCACGACCACGGGGAGCGTGTGGGGCACTCCGGGCACAGGGCACCAATGCTGGCAGCGGGGAGAAGGGGGACTCACCTGGCCAGCAGCCCCACTGCATAGTGCTGGGTCTCAGCACAGAGCAGGGTGTCCCAGACCCGCCTGCGCTCCAGAGCCACCAGCTTCTTATCACAGCCCAGTAGGCAGAGCAGAGCCTTCATGGTCTGCACTGCAAACCTGTGGCCAGAGCAAAGGCCAGGTCACGCTGGGAGCAGTGACCCTGGCCACAAGGGCATGGGAAGGACAGGGTGACTGGGACCTGTTGGGCTTGCTGGGAAGGCGGTGTTCCTCCCGGCACGCTGTCCAGAAGTTCTCAACATCCTGTGGCATCTGCTCTGTGGTGCTGAAGATTTGGAAGAGCAGAGCCACGAAGACACGGGCAGAATAAGAGACCATTGTGTGGTGCCACTCGGGCATGTGGACAGTCACCCAGAGCACCAGAGTTGCCTGCAAAAGACAGAGCAGCCCGAGGCAGTGCTCAGTGCCGAGGTGTCCGTGTGGCAGGGCCCCAGGGGAGACACAGGGGGAGCACCCGGCCTGCTGCCCCTGAGCCTGTCCCTAGCCCAGCCTTCAGCCCAGTGCCCGAGGCTGGGAGCTGCAGGGCACTGGGCAGAGCATGGAGAGCTGCTGGAGAGGGGACCTGGAGGGCAAGCAAAGGCCAGTGTCAGAAACTCACTGCCAGTGCAAAGACGGCCTCGTTGTCCTCTTTGATGAAGAACATGCTGTACACTGGCCTGTCTTCCATCACGAAGAGCAGCTCTGGAAGCACCTTCTGCACTGCTGGTCCCGATGAGCCGATGGTTTTCCACATCAAGGCTGCAGCTCTGTGGGACCAGAGCTGTGCATCAGTACCAAGCCCCATGCAGCTGAGTGGGGCCAGGTGACAAAGCCCCCGTGCCCTGAGGGGCAGGGAGGGAGCATGGCAGAAGGATCAGCAAACAGGGTGGCTCAAGGGGCCCAGAGCTCTCTGCCTGTCTGGCAGACCCCACTGGACAGGCTGTGCAGGGCAATGGCCCTACAGGCCAGTGAAGCCTGAGCTCACAGGGCACCTGTGCCGCATACCTGTCACACAATGGGGCACAGCGCAGGAGGCTCATCACCACATTAGCTGGGTGTTCTTCAGCCAGCCTCAGAAGGTCATTTTGCAGCCCAGCATCCACAGTTCCACAGGACACGAGTCTCTGGTGAATGTTCCTCACCGTGTCTGGCACCTGGAAGGGGCACAGGAAAGATTTGGAGTGCTGTCCATGAGAGCCTCTGGCCCCGCTCACTCACCAGATCGCCCCAGGGCCGGATGCGCTTGACGGCCACCTGCGAGCCAAGGGGCAGCAGCAGGCTGAGCTCGCCGCCTGGCACGCCGCGCTCCAACCTCCCCTTCCTCGTCTTCTTCTTCCTCCTTCTCCTCCTCCCTCCTTCTCCCTCCTCCTCCGCCCCTGCCACTCACCGTGGTGCCGTCCGCAAGCCGGGTGACCGGGAAGATGCTGCCAAAGCCGCCGCTGTCCAGCAGGGAACCCATCCGGTACCGTTCCTGCAACGCCTCCTGCGACTCCCCTGCGGGCGACACGCGGCTGTCAGCGCTCGGCCCGGGGCCAGACACGGCCCCCGAGCGCCCCCCGAGCGTCCTGGGCCGGGCATTACCACCCGCCCCAGGCCCTGGTGGAGCTCCGGCTGAAGGAGCCGCAGCGGGGGCGGCGGGAGCGGCTGCGCCGCGTGTGCCCTTCACGGGCCCCGGGAGGAGCCGGGTCTGGGGCTGGGGCTGGGACTGGGACTGGGACTGGGACTGGGACTGGGACTGGGACTGGGACTGGGACAGGGACTGGGGCTGGGGCTCGGGCTGGGGCTGGGGCTGGAGCCAGGATAAGCGATGCCAAAGAGAAGTGATGCCCAGCCAACAGCGCCACAGCCAGGACAGCGAGAGCCGGGCGGAGGCGACACCGGAGGGGGATGGGCGGGGCTGGGGACGGGGCCGACGACGGGGCAGGGGCAGCCCCGCCCGGGGCCGGGGGCGGGCTCGGAACATGGCCCGGAACGGGAAGAGGGGAGAAGGGAAAAGAGGGAGAGGGTCGGGGAAAGCGACTCTGAGGAAGAGAAGGAACAAGAAATCCAAAGGATCTGTAGACTCGCTGCTGCCGCTGCTGCCGCTGGCGCCGCCGCTGCCGCTGCTGCTGCCGCTGCTGCCGCTGCTGCCGCTGCCGCTGCTGCCGCTGCTGCCGCTGTTGCTGTTGCAACTGAACCCCCGGGGCCGTTTCTCCGCGTGTTCGTTTGGCCGCGTGTCCGTTCCACGGTCGCCCCACTCGCCCCATGGCCGAGCCCCGCGCGCCCCGGGGGCAGCCCCTGAAACTGTCCCAGCACGAGCCGGGGCCGGGCCGGGGGCTCCCCGCAGAGCTGGGGCCGGGCCGGGGGCCGGGGCTCCGGCCAGAGGCCACGGCACCACACCGGGAGCCTGAGGCCGAAGGAGAGATTAGTTAACTTGATCAACTGTGAATTGAGAAAGCGAAATAACTTTTGATTGGTTTCCCGAGCTGTCCATCACTAAATCAGCTCTCCGATTGGTCCCCGCAGCTCACAGGGGAGGCCCCCAGACGCGGGACAGCCCCTCCCACTCCCCGGCCTCACGTTGCTTCCCTCAGGCGAAATCCGCCCCTCCCCCAGCACGCGAAACCCACACAAAGACAAAAACAATAAAGAAAAGATTCTTATCTCCGGGTACTTGAAGTTCAGCCAAGAGCACACACTAACTCAGACAAGACTTCCCTAAATGCATCAGCATGTTGAGTATTCATTGACCTTCATGTATTATTCAAAATCATCCCCAGCCTGTAAATCAGCTTTTATTGTGGCTCCATAAATGATTTCCCTGGGGTTTTGGTTGTTGTCATCCCTATATTCATCCAGGTAGGATAATCCAAGAATGTGAAGAAAATCCTGGTCATCTTTTTACCATTCTCCGAGCTACTCAGATGAACAAAAGCTTTTTAAAATCACCATGTTGTAGTCCAAGAGAAATATATTTATCATACTATTATTTCTAAGTTTTGTTAATAACAGAACTAAAATAAGGTTTACCAAAATTAAACAGATAACATTCATTTTAATATTGCAAAAAGCCAGTAATATAATATGTAGTTATAAGGTGCAGGGACTCCCCAGTCCCCATTCGAGTGCTCCAAGTACCCTCAGTGACTGAAGGGAATAACAAAACAATGTGTTTAGTGAGACCAGAAACTTACAGCAGTGGGGGATAATTCAGACATATCAATCAAAACCAGGCATGATAACAGACATAATTAATAACATGAAATTAGATGATTACCAAGCATTAGAACATTGTACCATAATTCCAGTGTCAGCAACAGCTGATAAACATCCAATCAGTGCAGAATTGGATAATCATCTCTGGAAAATGATTCCCAAGCTCACTTCAAAAATAGGTCCAGATCTCTATTGATGGGGTCAAATTGCCAAGTCAAATGACTCGAGTATTGTTTTGATGCAGGAAACACTTGGGTCTGTGGGCAGTTTCCCATCTGGGCAGAGCCCGAGCCAGAGTCCAGGCTCTAACTGGAAGAGAATCCCTGATATCTTTTCAATAACAAGTTTCTTAGGAATACAAGTCAGGAGTAAAGGTCTTGGGGTGAAAGATTAATCAAACCCATCCAAAACTCCAAAGTTTTCCTTGGGATGGAGATGTCTGGATGGCAACAAACTGCTGGAGTGCTTCAGTAAGGGATTGGGATTGCATCTGTGCTCTGTCCTCTCACGAGGACCACAAGATCATCAGTTTGGAAGAGGCTTTCATTTCTTGGAACTCTGAAAATACTGACAATCATGAGACAACAGAGAGGTAGCCTGGATAAAGGAGATGCATATGCAACTAGAGAAGAAAATATCCTGAAAATGACATGTGTCTCATAGACAATTACATGCTAAAACATAGGAAAAATTCAGCTGCAAATCCAACATTAATATCTTATGAATTATGCCTATTAGAAAAGGGGTAAATTCACACCATGCAATCAACAGTGTTGCAGCAGAACTTGCCTTTGAGATAGAAATGAATCAAAACACAGACCCTTGTTCAGCAAAATGAAAAGGTCCCGGTTTATTCCTAATTATCACTTCAGTAGAACAAAAAGCACACTTAAGAGAACACAGTTAATCAGTATTAATACTGAACATTACATGATCAAAATAAAACTGGAACAGAACATTGTCTAAACTTAGTGATACTGAAGCTTAACAGAAATTAAATAGAACAGAATTAACCTAATAGAACTTAGCCTTAGTTAATCTTAATAGATTGCAATTGGACATTACAATATTGCACCTTAACAGGAAGAGAAACCAACATCTCTTACAAGTTACAGAGGTAACTAACCCTAATGCTGTTCATAAAAAAAGGCACTAAAAATTCCGAAAAATCTGTGAACAGGATGTTTTTAATGAAGGGATTGTAAAGGATGTGATAAGTATGTTGTGATTCTATGTAATTTGGATTTGAGCATAGATCATGGTAATTGCAATTATTAAGTATAGCTTTATTAGGATTTTTCAAAGTACAGCTTTAATCATTCTGAAAGTACTAAAAAGGTATAAATAATGAAAATGTTGACACATATGTTTTATGGTAAACAGCATTTTTCTGTCCACGCTTAAATATTAACTGCTCTTTTACTGGCATTTAATTAAAAACATTTTGAATAAAGGGTCCCCTGAATTAAGGGGGCAGAAACATTATCGGCCTCTAAATATTGTTGGGTATATACATTTCTAATTATTATACTAAAAGCCAATACCATTCTAACTGTGCCACAGTGCACACAGATAGTTTTGAATTCCTCCAGTAAAACAATAAAAAAAATCACCCTTTCTCTTTTTTTGTTTTGTTTTGTTTCGTTTCTTTTTGTTTCGTTTCGTTTCGTTTAGTTTCATTTCGTTTGGTTTCGTTTGTTTTTGTTCTGTTCTGTTTTGTTTTGGCTCAGCACTCGGGCTGCAGACGCGGCGGCAGCTCCGTGACCCCGCGGGGAAACCGGGAGTGCCCCGAGAACGGGGGAGAGGGGGGAATGCCGCCCGCGGGGAAGGGAAAGAGAAACTTTTGCAGTAGGGCATCTGTATCTGCAGGGGTTAGATCCCCGCATTGGGAACGAGCAGGTGGCGGTGGAAGCCGTGCGGACCCGCCCCGGCACCGAGCCCGAACCGAGCCCGGCACAGCCCTCCCGGGGCTGCTGCACCCCAAACACGCGCGGGGGAAAGAGCAGGGGAAAAGGCAGCAAAAACAAACCCTAAAACTGCACACAGTGGGGAATAAAACAGCGGAAAACGAAGGCAGAACAAGGCTAAAAAGGCACAAAGCACCCGCACCCCCCACTCCCAGCCCAGCAGAGACGCCGGCTGTGCCGAAAAGCCGCGGGCCGAGCCCAGGAGAGGAGGCGAGCGGAGCCCCCGCTCCGGAAAGGAGCCGCGCCGCAGGAAATGCCGGCCGGCCCCGGCAGCTCCAGAGCCGCACACTCCGCGCGGGGGGTTCTCTGTATTTTTTGGCTTCCCAGAGTTTATTTTGGGGTCCCTGTGCTGCTTTGGGGTTCCTGTATTTTTTTGGGGTTCTCTCTGGTTTTGGGGTTCTCTGTATTTTCGGGTTCCCTATGCTGCTTTGGGGTTCTCTGTATTTTTGGGGTTCCCTGTCCTGATTTTTGCGGTCTCTGTTTTTGGGGTTTTCTATATTTTTGGGGTCCCCTGTGCTGATTTTGGGGTTCCCTGTGTCTGTATTTTTTTTGTGTTCTCTCTGTTTTTGGGGTTCCCAGTGTTTATTTTGGGGTTCCCTGTGCTGATTTTCGGGTTCTCTCTCTTCTTTGGGGTTCTCTGTATTTTTGGGGTCTCTGTATTTTTGGGGTTCTCAGTGTTTATTTTTTGGGGTTCTCTGTGTTTTTGGGGTCCTGGTGTTGAATTTTGGGTTCTTTCTATTTTTGGGTTCTCTCTGGTTTTGGGGCTCTCTGTATTTTTGGGGCTCTCTGTATTTTCGGGGTTCCTGGTGTTTGTTTTTTGGGGTTTCTGGTGCTGATTTTTGGGGTCCTTTCTGGTTTTGGGGTTCCCAGTGTTTATTTTGGGGTTCCCTGTGCTGATTTTCAAGTTCTCTGTATTTTGGGGGGTTCTCTCTATTTTTGGGGTTCATTATTTTGGGGTTCCCGGTGGTTTTGGGGTTCTCTCTATTTTTGTGGTCTCTGTATTTTTGGGGTTCCCTGTGGTTATTTTGGGGTCCCTGTGCTGATTTTTGGGTTCTCTGTATTTTTTGGGGTTCCTGTGCTGATTTTGGGGTTCTCTCTGATTTTGGGTTCCCTGTGTTTATTTTTTGAGGTCTGATTTTTGGAGTCGTTCCCTGTGTTTATTTTGGGGTCCCCTGTGCTCATTTTGGGGTTCCCTGTATTTGTTTTTGGGGTTCTTTGTAATTTTTGGGGTCCCTCGTGCTGATTTTGGAGTTCTCTCTGTTTTTGGGGTCCCTGTGCTGTTTTGGGGGTCCCCCCACTGATTTTTGGGGTCCCTGTGCTGATTTTGGAGTCTCTGTTTTTGGGGTCCCCCCGCTGATTTTTGGGGTTCTCTCTGTTTTTGGGATCCCTGTGTTTATTTTGGGGTCCCCGTGCTGATTTTGGGGTCCCTGTGCTGATTTTTGGGGTCTCTGTTTTTGGGGTTCTCTCTATTTTTGGGGTCTCTCTGTATTTGGGGGTTCTCTGTGTTTTTGGGGGTCCCAGTGTCTGATTTCGGGGTCTCTGTTTTTGGGGTCCCCGTGCTGATTTTTGGGGTTCCGGTGTTTATTTTGGGGTCTTTGTTTTTGGGGTCTCTGTTTTTGGGGTCCCTGTGTTTATTTTGGGGTCTCTGTTTTTGGGGTGTCTCTGTATTTGGGGGTTCTCTGTATTTTTGGGGTTCTCTCTGTTTTGGGTTTCCCGTGTTTATTTTGGGGTCTCCCCAGGCCGGGGGTCGGGGCCGGCAGCGCCGGTGCCCGTGAGCCGGATGGGCCGGGCAGCGGCCATGGGAGGGACTGGGGGAACTGGGAATGGGAAGTGGGGAGACTGGGATGGACTGGGATGGACTGGGAGGGACTGGGAATGGGAAATGAGGGAATTGGGAGGGACTGGGGGAATTGAGGGGACTGAGAGGTACTGGGAGTGACTGGGAATGGAAATGGGGGAACTGGGAGGGACTGGGGGGGACTGGGAATGGAAATGGGGGCACTGGGATTTTGGGGTCCTCCATTGGTGTCCCCCACCTGCCCAGTTTGGAATGGGGTCTGGGGTCTCTGGAATTTGGTCTGGGGTCTCTGGAATTTGGTCTGGGGGCTCTGTTTGGAATTGGGTCTGGGGTCTCTGGAATCGGGTCTGGGGTCTCTGGTGTCAGTTTTGGCTCCCCCAGGGCTGGCGCTGGAATTGGGTCTGGGGGCTTTGGCCGGAGCCGCCCGGATGCAGCTGTGGGGGCAAGAGCAGAGACAGGGTGAGTGTGAGACCCCAGACCCAAAATCCCCCTGAGACCCCAGACCCAACTGGGGACCCCCAAAATCCCCCTGAGACCCCAGACCCAATTGGGGCCCCCCAAATCCCCTCCAAATCCCTAACCCCCCTACCAATTTTGGGTCCTTCCCTCCCCAATTTGGGGTCTCTCCCCTCCCCAGTTTTGGGGTCCCCCCCAATTTGGGGTCTGTCTCCCCAATTTTGGGGTCTCTCCCCCCCCAATTTGTGTCTCCCCCTCCCCAATCTGTCTCCCCCTCCCCAATTTGTGTCTCCCCCTCCCCAATCTGTCTCCCTCTCCCCATTTTCAGGATCCCCCTCCCCAGTTTTGTCTCCCCCTCCCCAGTTTGTCCCCCAGGCTCCCCCTGCTGTCAGCAGCCGCTGCCGAGCGTTTGATGCCGCGCTGAGCCGGGCCAGGGGGCGGCGCTGAAACTGGGACAGCTGCTGAGCATGGCAGGTGGGACCCCAAAACACCCCAAAATCACCCCAAAATAAACCCAAAAATATCCCAAAATAACCCAAAAACCATCCCAAAAACATCACAGAAATAACCCAAAAATATCCCAGAAATATCACAAAAACACCCCAAAAATATCCCAAACTGGGACAGCTGCTGAGCATGGCAGGTGGGACCCCAAAACACCCCAAAATCACCCCAAAATAAACCAAAAAACATCCCAAAATAACCCAAAAAACATCCCAAAACCATCACAGAAATAACCCAAAAATATCCCAGAAATACCACAAAAACACCCCAAAAATATCCCAAACTGGGACAGATGCTGAGCATGGCAGGTGGAACCCCAAAACACCCCATAATCACCCCAAATAAACCCAAAATAACCCAAAATAACCCAAAAAACCGTCCCCAAAAATATCACAGAAATATCCCGTAAACATCACAAAAATATCACACAAATATCACAGAATATCCCAGAAATATCATACAAATACCACAGAAATATCCCAAACTGGGACAGCTGCTGTGCATGGTAGGTGGGACACCAAAAAAACCCAAATCACCCCCAAAACACCCCAAAATAACCCAAAAAAACATCCCAAAATCACTCCAAATCACCCCAAAAATATCACAAAAATATCCCAAAACACTAAAAAAAAAAAGCATCCCAAAATCACCCCAAAATATCCCATAAACAACCCAAAAAACATCCCATAAATAACCCAAAATCACCCCAAAAATATCCCATAAACACCCCAATAAATTTCTCAAAATCACCCTACAAACACCCCAAAACATCCCAAATTTATACCAAAACCACCCAAAAATATCCCAAAACAATCCCACAATCACCCCAAAACCACCCAAAAAATATCCCAGAAAACACCCCAAAATCACCACAAAAAACACCCCCAAAGTATTCCAAAATACACCAAGAACATCCCATAACCCCATAAACCACCAAATCCCAAAAACTCCATAAACCCATAACCCCATAACCTCACAATCCCATAACCCCACAAACCCATAACCTCAAAATCCCATAACCCCATAACTCCACAATTCTACAATCCCATAACCCCACAAACCCTTAACCCCACAATCCCATAACCCCCACAGTCCCACAATTCCATAACCCCACAATCCCATAACCCCATAACTCCACAATTCCACAATCCCATAACCCCACAAAACCTTAACCCCACAATCCCATAACCCCACAATCCCACAATCCCATAACCCCACAATCCCACAATCCCATAACCCCACAATCCCATAACCCCACAATCCCACAATCCCATAACCCCACAATCCCATAACCCCACAATCCCATAACCCCACAGTCCCATAACCCCACAATCCCATAACCCCACAGTCCCGCACAGACTCGTCGGTTCTGACCCCACAGCTGCAGCAGATCCTGGTGCGGCTCTGGCAGAGCGCAGAGCCCATGCCGGGCTGGCAGACCCGGGCAGGGGATTGGGGTTTATAGGGTTTTTATAGGGTTTTTATAGGGTTTATAGGATTTTATAGGGTTTATTGGGGTTTATTGGGGTTTATTGGGGTTTATTTGGGGTTTGGCTCCGGCAGAGCACAGAGCCCATGCCGGGCTGGCAGACCCGGGTAGGGGATAGGGGTTTTTATCCTGTGTCAGGATTTGGGACCAGCTCCTGAAATTCCAGGATTCTATGGGGTTTTTTATAGGATTCTATAGGATGCAATGTGATTTTATGATAATTTATTGGATTTTCACCTTTTTTTTTTTTTAATTTCCATAGTTTGGGGAATTTTTGGGATCCCCAGGCTGTGCTGGAGCAGAAGCTGGGCCGGGATTTGGGACCAGCTCCAGGAATTCCAGGATTCTAAGGGATTTTCATAGTTTTTTAATGTGATTTTTTGATATTTTATAGTATTTTATAGCTTTTAATGTGACTTTATGTTACTCTTTGGGATTTTCACCTGGCTTTTTTTGGAATTCTGGGATATTTTGATAATTTTGGGAATTTTTTGGGATCCCCTGGCTGTGCTGGAGCAGGAATTGGGTCAGGATTTGGGACCAGCTCCAGAAATTCCCGGATTCTATGGGATTTTTATAGGATTTTAATGTGATTTTATGATAATTTATTGGATTTTCACCGGGTGTTTTTTGGAATTTCGGTAATTTTGGATATTTTTGGGATCCCCAGGCTATGCTGGAGGAGGATCTGGGCCCGGGTTGGCGGGAGCAGCTCCTGGAATTCCAGGATTTCCCCGGGGAAGGTTCAGCGCAAATTGGGGGAATTTGGGGGGAAAAATGGGAATTGGGGGGGGGGATGGGCGGAAAAGGGAATTTTGGAAAAAAAACCCAGGAAAATGGGGGAAAAAATTGGAATTTTTTTGGGGGAAAATGGAGATTTGGGAGCAGAGAAAGGGGAATTTTGGAGGGAAAATTATAATTTGGAGGGGAAAATGGGGGGAGAAATGGGAATTTTTGGAAAAAAAAACCCCAGTAAATTGGGGGAATTTGGGGGAAAAAATGGAGATTTTGGGGGGAAAATGGATATTTGGGGGGGGGGGAGAAATGGGAATTTTGGGGGGAAAAATAAATGGGAATTTTGAGAAAAAACCCAGGAATTTGAGGAATTGATGGGGGAATTTGGGGAAAAATGGGTATTTGGGGGGAAAAATTGAGGAAAAATGGGAATTTTGGGAAAAAAACCCCAGAATTTGGGAAATTGAGGGAATTTGGCAAATTGGGGGAATTTAGGGGAAAAAAAAAGGGGGAAAATGGGAATTTTTTGGGGAAAATGGGAATTTTGGCAAAAAAAAACAGGAAATTGGAATTTGGAGGGAATTGGGGGGGAAATGGGACTTTTTGGGGAAAAATGGGGATTTGGGGAAAAATGGAAATTTGGGGGAAAAAATGGGAATTTGGGGCGAATTTGGGAAAAATGGCATGGGAATTTTGGGGAAAACAGGAATTGGGGGATTTTGTGGGAATTTGGATGGAAATTTGGGGAATTGGGATGGGAAGTTTGGGGCCTGGGGCAGAATTTTGGGAATTTGTGCTGGGATTTTTTGGAATTGGGGCAGAATTTTGGGAATTCAGGATGGGAGTTTGCGATTTGAGTTGGAATTTTGGGAATTCTTGCAGAATTTTGGGGTCTGTGTGGTAATTTTGGGAATTTGTGCTGGAATTTTTAGGAATTTTTGCTGGGACTTTTTGAGGATTGGGGTTGGAATTTGGGAATTGAGACTGGGAATTTTGGAATTGTTGCAGAATTTTGGGGCCTATGGTGTAATTTTGGGGTCTATGGGGTAATTTGGGGTCTGTGGGATAATTTGGGGTTTGGTGTGTGATTTTGGGGTGATTTTGGGGTATTTTGGGTTCTCTCTGGGGTAATTTTGGGGTCTGGGGTGTATTTTGGGGTCTGGGGGGTGATTTTGGGGTGATTTTGGGGTAATTTTAGGTTCTCTGGGGTGATTTTGGGGTCTGGGGTGTGATTTTGGGGTGATTTTGGGGTGATTTTGGGGTGATTTGGGGTCCCCCCAGTACCCGGGCGTCGCATCGCAGCATCGGCCAGCGACATCGAGAATCTGCTGACCCTGCTGAGCCTCAGCCCGGGGCTGCCAAAAGGTGACAAAAACACCAAAAATCACCCCAAAACCGGCAAAAATCACCCCAAAACCAGCAAAAACAGCCAAAAACCAGCCAAAATTACCCCAAAACAGCCAAAAATCACCCCAAAATTACCCTGCTGAGCTTCACCCTGGGGCTGCCAAAAGGTGACAAAACACCCAAAAACGGCCAAAATCACCCCAAAAATGACCAAAACCCCAAACCAGCCAAAACCACCCCAAATACCTCAAAATCAGCCCAAAACCACCCCAAAAACTGCCAAAACCAGCCCAAAACAGCCCAAAACCACCCAGAAACAGCCAAAATCACCTGAAGTCACCCAAATATATTTTTTTAATAATTTTTCCCTCAATTCCTGTTTTATAATTTTTAATAATTTCCTTCCTCCCAATTTATAATTTTTGATCGTTTCCCCAATTTATAATATTTGTAGTATTTATGATATTTTTAGAATATTTTATCATTTTCCCCAATTCCCGGTTTACAATATTTTACAATTTCCCCATTTTTTTTTTTTTTTTCAATTTTCCCATTCTTATAATTTTTTAAATTTTCCCATTTTTATAATTTTAAATTTTCCCATTTTCTAATTTATTTACAATTTTCTTATTTTACCATTTTTTACAATTTTCCCATTTTTAGCATTTGTTACAATTTTCCCATTTTTATAATTTTTTACAATTTTCCCATTTTTATAAATTTTTTTCAACTTTCCCGTTTTTTTGCCATTTTTTATAATTTTCCCATTTTTATATCATTTTTACAATTTCCCATTTTCCCATTTTTTAAAATTTTCCCATTTTATCATTTTTACCATTTTCCCTTTTTTGTCATTTTTTGCAATTTTCCCATTTTTATCATTTTTTGTAATTTCAGTATTTTTATCATTTTTACAATTTTCCCATTTTTATTATTTTTTTACCCATTTTCCCCATTTTTTAATTTTTTACAATTTTCTATTTTTACAATTTTTTGCAATTTTCCCGATTTTGTAATTTTCAGATCTCTGCCCATTCAGTTATTTTTATCAATTTTACAATTTCCCCAATTCCTGTTTTTTCCCTGTTTCCAGGGCTGTTCGCGGTCGAGCTCACATGGCTCCAGGCAGATTTGGGGGGGTTTGAGATTTTGGCATTTTTAGGGGGGAGGAT
>NW_027635889.1:34634-85648 GCF_903797595.1 Erithacus rubecula
GGGGGGGGGGGGGTCCCATGGTTTTGGGGTTTTTGGGGGGATGTTTGGATCGTTCAGGGCTGCAGAGGCGCAGATGGCCGTCGGAGGACATCAAGGGGTCCCCGGGAGGTGTTTTTGGGGGTCCCGATGGCGGCAGAGCCCCGGCGGGGGCGGGGGGATGCGGGTCTCCCCGTGGTGGGGGTTGGGCTTCCCGGGCGGGGCCCTGCGAGCTCTGCCGGGCCCCGTGGGGAGCATGTGGGAGCGGCGGGATCGGCGGGGGGACAGCGGTTTGGGGAGCCCTGGGAGAGGCGCGGCTTCCCTGAGCGGGACCCCAGAGACAGGAGAGCCCCAGAAGGGCAAAGCGAGGAGCCCGAGAGGGGGAACCCCTGGCATTGCCGGGACCCTGGCGGGGGGTGCTGGGTCTGGAGGGGCGGCACGGCTGGGAAAGGGGCTCGGGGCTCCTGGTGCCGCCAGTGGCTGCTCCCAGCATGAGCCCAGTCACTCCTAGGCATTCCATGTTATGATGGAATTTGCCCCAAGCACGGTTCCAGTTGCTCCCAGTTCCTCCCACTGTGGTCCAGTGTGTTCCCCATTCTCACAGCTGCTCCAAACAGCGTCCCAGTCACTGCCAGTTTGATCCCAGTATGAGTCCAGTGTGATGCCAGTCTCAGCCAGCAGGGCCCCAGTCACTCACACTTGCCTCAGTTGCCCCAGCATGGTCCCAGTTTCCCCCCAGCACATTCCCAGTCACTCTCAGTTATGTCCCAGTCACCACCTCAGACACTCCCAGTATATCCCAGTTGTCTTGTACAATCTCGTAGTCGTTCCCAAGCACTCCCAGTTACCTCAGCGTGGTTCACTTGCCCCCAGTTTTATCCCAGTTGCCCCTACAATACTCCCAGTGCTTCTCAGCATTTTTTTTGGGTGAGGAGGAGAATGCAGCACTCCAAAGCTGATCCAAATCACTCTCATTCATTCCCTATATGATGCAGCTTTCCCCAAGAACGTACCCAGTTGCTCTCCAGTTCCTCCCATTTTCATCCAGTGCATTCGCAGTTCTCTCAGTTGCCCCCAGTATAGTCCCAGTCTCTCCCAGTATCAGGCCAGTGGACCCCAGTGTGATCCCAGTTGCCCCCTGTCAATGCCAGCATGACCCCAGTAGCCTCCAGTATAATCCCTTTGACTCCCTGTCTCTCCCAGTATATCCCAGTCACCCCCAGCATGCTGCCAGTCACTCTCACTTCTTCCCAGTTCTTTCCCCATGATTCCAGTTGTTCACAGCCACTCCCAATCCATCCCAGTCTATCCCAGTATGATGCCAGTCACCCTCAGTGTGATCCCAGTCTCACCCAGCATGGACCCAGCTGCTCTCACTGTGATCCCAGGATGATCCCAGTTGCTGGCAGAATAGTTCCAGCTGTTCCCAGTTCCTATCAGGATGATCCCTAGAATAGCCCCAGTCTCTCTCAGCATTGTCCCACTTTCTCCCAGTTGCCCCCAGCCTGGTTCCAGTCCCCCCAGTGTGGTTTCAGACACTCACATTATATCCCTGTTGCTCCAGTTAGGTTCCAGTTGTCTCAGAATGATGCCAGTCTTTCCCAGTTACTCCCAGTTGTCTCCAGCCTGATCCCAGTTTCTGTCAGTGTCCCATACTCCCAGTTACTCCCAGTATGATCCCTGTCATGGCCTCAGTCCCCTCAGCATTGTTCCAGTACCTTCCCAGTTGATCCCAGTTGCTCCCAATGTGTCCACATTTTCCTCCCAATGTGGGCCCAGTTGCTCCCAGTAACTCCCAGACAGTTTCCATTCCCCCAATCCCAGTGGCTCTCAGATGATCCCTGAGACTTGTAGTCACTCCCAGTATGGTTCCAGTCATTTCCAGTATGACCCCAGTCACTCCCAGATCCTCTCAGTATTCTTCCATTCATGCCCAGAGTGAATCCCTGTCACTCCCAGTGTGGGCCCAGTTGTTCCCAGTCACTCCCAGTATGGTTACAGTTGTGGCCAGGACTTTTGCTGTCACTCCCAGTCTGATTGCAGTATGATCCCAGACTAGGATATTCCCAGTACTATTCCAATCACTCCCAGTACAATCCCAGGTAGTTCCAGTAGGATCCCAGTATGACTCTGACATGGGCACAGCTGCTCCCATTATCATCCAGTGTGGTTCCAGTTGCTCCCATTTCCCCTCATTTTGATTTCAGTCTCTCCCAGTGCATCCCTGTTGCCACCAGCATGTGGCCCAGTCCCTCCCAGTTGTCCCCAGCTGATTGCAGACTGATCCCAGTTGTTCACAGGCATTCCCAGTCACTCTCACTGCAGTTCCAGTTGCTGCCATTATGATCCAGTATGATCCCAGTATTTCTGTGCATGGTTCCATTTCCTCCCTGTTCCTCCCAGTGTGATCCCAGTTCCCCCATTTGCCCGTAGCACAGTCCCAGTCACTCCATAGATGATCCCAGTTTCTCCTAACATGGTCCCAGTCATGTCCAGTTCCTCCAGTACAGATTATTAGTAGTTCCAACTGACTCCCAGTGTCCCTCAGCGTGGTCCCAGTTCTCCCCAACGTGGTCCTGATATTTCCCAGTGTGGTTCCAGTCACTCCAGTGTTACAGATAAAAACGAGATCAAGCAGAATTAAATAAGATTAAAATAAGCGATATTTATTTTGCGCCTGAAACACGGTCCTCGACAGCCACAATCAAAAAGGACAATGCCGAGCCCGGGGTCAGCATCGGGTGAACACAATGATTCAAACTCTCCGCTTTAGTTAGCCCTGTTTTTATACAGTTTTTCCTTGCCCGGAGTGGAGGTCTTTGTCTTCTCTTGTCGTTCAGCATATTCATGTAGTTTTCTTTCACCACGTTGAACTGGACGAAACTGTATCCTGGGAGATGATGAATTTTGATGAAGGCCAGTTCAGGTTTATAGGAAGATGGAATTGAGATGTAATTTGCAGATTTTGGTTTGCTGGAAACGGGCATTCAGATGTATTTTTCTTGATGGCTCTGATTACCTTAATTGTGGGTGCTTATCGGGCTCTTATCTTTTGGGTGTTCCCTGGACAGAGCCATCTCCACCGTGGCTACGTCTATTGTCTTGCTAACCCGAGCTCTTCAGCTTTTCTTAGTAGTTACAGTGTTGCGTTTAAGCAATCCCTGTTCCTCCCTTTGCAGCTTTTGGGTTTTAAGTTTTTTATTACTTTACTCATACGGAAATTGCTTATTCTACATTAATTTTCAACTTTACACGAATTACATTATATTACATATTACACCAGTAAGGTCACAGGCACTCCCAATATATCCCAGTTGCCCTGAACATGCTCCCAGTCATTTCCAGTGTCACCAGGAAGGTTCCAGTTCCCCCAGTACAGCCCAGTCCCTCCCAGTGGTGCCACTCCTGGGATCCCCCACCCCTCTCTGTGTTCCCGGATCTCCTGAGAGGCGCCCCAAGGGCTGGAACTCGCCCACCAGGGTTCCCAGCAAGTCCCAGTTTTGATCTGCAGCTTCCCAGTTTCCCTCTCCCTTTCCCCGGCCGGGTTCCCCCGGCCCCAGCGGGTGGGAGCAGCCGAGAGCCCCGCGCTGCCCATCCCGACCTGTCCCGGCTCCATCCCCGCTCCTCCCGCGGGCTGCGAGGGCTCGGGAACGGGGCACCGAGGGTGTCGCTGGGGGAGGGGGAGGAGGAGGAGGGATGGGAGAGGAGGGATGAAGGAGGAAAGCGAGAAGGGATGGAAGTAGGGGAGGGACAGTGGAGTCAGGAAGGAGGAGGAGGAGGGATGGAAAAAGAAAGTCAATGGAGGATCGGGAATAGGGAAAGGAGAAACGAAGTCAAGCGCTCCCTTAATTCACAGCTCCCCCATCCATGGGACCATCACCCCCACAGGTGACCGGGCAGGGGGAGCTCAGCCCAGATATCCCAGCGGGTCCCTGGGTTGGGATTTCTTGAAGGGATGTTTGGAGAATGCAGAACTGCAAAACTGAGCAGAAAATGCCCCTTGGGGGGACACTGGGGGGTCCTGGTGGCGCCTGCCGGCAGAGGCAGCCTGGAGGAGCAGAGCCCTGTGTCCCCCAGGACCCCAAAGTGGGGAGCCCAGAGAGGGGGGAGCACTGCCATTGGAGGGACCCTCAACAGCCTGGAGAGGGCCAGGGGGACTCCTTAGACCCCCTGCACCACAAAGCAGAGAATAAGTGGAGAAGGGACCCCGGTACTCCAAAATCCCCCTGGATCCCTAAATGGGGAGAAGGAAGAGGGGGGAGCTTTTCAGATTGCAGGGACTCCCAGCAGCCTGGGGAGGGTGGGCACCGGGTAGATGGGGGACCCCCAATACAAGCGTGACCCCCAGCAGCTGGGACAGGGGGAATCCCCAAACACCAAAGAGGAGGGACGATTCTCAGGAACTCTTGGGAGGCATTTTCAGGGCTGAGTGTTGGTGTTTGGGAGGTTTTGATGGACACCAGCAGCCCGGGGATTTCTAGAGATGGACTTGGGCAGGAGGAACTGTTGCCTTTAGTAGCTGGAACAAGGATCACACAGAGTTAGGCGCCACCAGCTCCAGCTCTGATTCCTATGGTTTTTTTATATAAAGTACTGAAAGTTGGCTCCCTCTTTTTACCCTTTAAGACTAATATATGCTCCTTCTCCTTATCTCTGTCCTGCTCGCTTGATAATACCAGAAAGAGCCGGGCATATCCTAATTCTTCAAAAACTCTATCTCCGCGTATTTGAGATATTAAACTTAATACTAATTTCTGATCTAAACTTCCAAACCTAGGCCATGTTTCTCTATTATCTAATTCATATGCTGGCCACATTTTTTCAGAGAGTCTAATCAGTCTAGGTTTGAGAGCATAGACTCCTCCTCAACTAGATTTGCCCAGTTTTTCAGTATTAATCCCAAAGGGCTATCTCTTGGAATGCTTCCACTATCACGTTCAGAAGAGGATGTGCACCCCATTCTGATACCCTAAAATATACAGCAAAGCACAAACAGTTGGCATTCAAACCCACGACCCTCTGAGCCACAGCACAGACACTAATGAACTGCAGCACCCTTTGGCTTCAAGCCAAGAGCTCTGCAATTCAAACCTGCTCTTTATGAAGGTGGTCCTTCACACAGATAAAGAGCACAAGTGTTGTGCTGAGGTTCTCCAAAACAAATTCACACTTTACAAGATCACAAATTACAAATCCTGAGATTCTCCAAAACAAATTCACACTTTCCAAAATTACAAATTACAAATCCTCTTAGCACTTAACCCAGATGCTAAACAAACAGAATGCCCTTTTATTCCATCACTCACATGTCTCTGTTCCCAGGGTTCTTGGCTCTGATATCTCTGGACCTGCGTTGGGCCTTTCCAGAACTGTCAGCCTCAGTCCAGGGATTTTCCAGATGCCTCCTCTCCTGGCTGGCTCGCCAAAAACTGTTGCCTTTAGGAGCTGGAACAGAGATCTCACAGAGTTAGGGGAAATAAAATGGATATTTATTGAAAGCCCTGCAAAGGCCACACCCTGGCAGCACAGTGCCACAGCGTGGCCCCTGCCCTGCCTGAGTGGCTCCAAGATGGAAGTATCAGAGGGCTTGGTCACATGATTTCACGTTTTTATAGACTTCAGCCCATTTACATACAGCAGTTCACCATCCAATTAATAGTCTCAAATTGTAAGGTGTCCTCCTCCTCTTCTCCTGGCTGGCCTGCCCTCCTCTTCTCACATTGTTTATACTTTTGGCCTGGAGTCTGAAGAAACTGTCCTTGAGTCCATAGCTGTTATCGGACTATTTCGCCTTCATCACCCTAAAGCATAACAGAAAGCACACCCAAGCAGAACAGAAAACTTGGATCTTAAGGCATCACTCCCATGCTGGTGCTGCAGGCGGGAAGTGCAAATCTGCAGGGCTGGAGAGCCCCTGAGCCCAGGGTGAGGGGTCCCCCCGTGCTGAGCTGTGCTGGGGCTGTTCCTGTGCTCAGGGACACTTGGGATGGGCCATGGCACTTGGCCACCAGTGGAGCTTCTGTGCACTCCTCAGGCAGGACCTGATGTCCTGGTTGGATGTTGGTAACAGCAAAGTGCGAAGGCAGGCTCTGTGCCAGCCCAGCTTCCTGTGGGAGAGATTTCACATGAGCCAGGATTGTGGCCACAGACTGTTTGAAATATACATCCCTTATCTCCACCCCCCGCTAGGTGGAGAATTTGCAGGGTAAGGAATTCCAAACAGCAATTCCGAGGGTGATAATTGAATATCTGCCCTGGGTCTGGCTCTTATTCTTGCCAATGGCAAAAGCCATACCCATGGCATCTTGGTTTCTATCACCACCTTCTGAATGAGTTTGTTTATTTCCACATTTATTCTTTCTATCTGACCTGAGCTCTGAGGGTGCCAGGGCTTGTGTTGGTCCCATTGTATTCCTAAAGCAGACATCACCCCCTGAAGGATCTTTGCTGTAAAATTAGTTCCCCATCTGAGTCTGTTTCTTCCACAATCCCTTATCTTGGAGTTACTTGTTTTAGAAATACCTTAATAAGTGATCAGTGATTGCTGAAGAAGTAAGAATTGCTTTTGCCAACCTGTTAGCTGCCATGCTGTCACCAGCAGATATTTGATCCTTCCTGCTCAGGGCATTTCAGTGCCAGGCTCTTCCAAGTACACACACAGCTGGTTGAGCTGACCATGTGGGCAGAAACCTGTGTTTGGTCTGATTCCCTTTGCTTAATCAGAGCCTGTCTTGCAACTCTTTTCCCTTCTCCTGCCCTTGCAGACCCATCCATTAACACATTTTGTCCCTCAGGCCAGGGAATGTCTCATCAATCTCTCCTGTCCTGGCTCTGGAGCTCTGTCACTTGAATGCAGTCATGGGTTTGTTCCCAGCCCCTGTGCAGGCTGTTCAAACAGGAGGCTGGTTAAACCCTTCCCCTGTCCTCAATTCTAAATCCTCCTGTGCCACTGAACAAGTTTCATTCTGTAATAACTGAGCACTGCTCATCCATGTTGAGTCTCTTTTGATTATGAAAGCTTTAACTTGGTTCCAGACTTGGGCAACAGCAGATCCTCCTGCCTTCATTTTTTGGGCCTCAGGTCCCATTAAAGCTGTGGCTACATAATTCTGCGGGCAGTGAGGCCACTCTGAACAGTGAATTAAATGTTTTAGCACAAGGATTCCTTTCTCATGGCACTGTTTAACATCCACTAACACTTCAAATTTCTTTTCTGAGTCTGGAAAAGCCATGACTAGGGAATCGAACGTTTTGGTTTTATTTCATTTTCTGAAGTTTTGCTGTGTCCATAGCACAACGTTGAGTCTATGTGGGTTTAATAAGTCATGCAGTGTTCTGGCTAAAACAGAGAGTCCTCAATCCAGTTCAAGCTATTGCCTGTTAATCCTCAGAATTGTCCCAGCTCCATTTTAGTACTTGTCAATGCTGTTTTGTGCCAACCCCCTGCTTGCAATTCCCCTTTGGAAATCCCCTAAAACTGGACGTCTCATCAGTCCATGGAGACCCAGTTTTCCCCCCTACCTCCCTCATTGGACAATGCCTTTGTGAACCCCTATCCTTTATCCCTCCTCAGAATTTCTTTAATTTGCACCTTCCCCTTGAACCTCCCTCATATTTATGTTGTTGCAGCTTCACCATTTTTGTCTTTTGCCCCACAGATTCCCCAGAGTAAGGAATCCTTTCCTATGCAAAAGACCTTCCCCTCCTCCTTGTCCCCCTCAAATGCAATCTGAGAGCCAAAAGGCCATGGAGCAATGGCTGGAGCCACGTCTAAGGCCTCCTGTTCCCCGAGTGTGACCCACTCTAGGCATGGGGCCCTAGTGGCAAAGTGAGTGCAGCACTGGCTGTTGTGACAGTGCCCTGCCTCTGGTCTCACTTGGGTTTCTGACTGGGTCTGAGGCAGGGGCTGCCATTCCGCACTTGTGGGGAGACCAGAGCCCCCAGACCCTCACCCAGTGTGCAGGCACTGCCTGGCAGCGCTCCGTCCACTGGCACGGTCGCGCTCTGAGTCTCGGCCACTGCGCCACTGCTGCTGCTGCTGCTGCTTCATTTGCTTTTAGCACACCCAGAGCTCACTGTTAGGCCACCATGGCCTCCAGTTCTGCCCTCTTCCCATCCCTGTGTGGGGATGGAGCACTGCTGTGCTTTCAGGAAGCTCTTTGTGAACACTTCCAGCATTGCAAGCTCCTTTGTCCTATATGGATGCTTGCCAGGGAATCCCTCAAGGCTGGGCTCAGAGCATACTCAAGCTGGCTCTTCTAAAACCCAGGCTCCTTGTCCCCTTCAGTGTGCTCAGCACGGCTTTTAACCCCACAGTGTTGTGCAAGGGACCTGCATGACCTGAGCTGCCCTTGTTCCTCTCTGTCCGTGCACAGAGAACGGCAGCAGGGCCCTGTGTGTCCCAGGGCTCATGTTTGGTGCCACTCAGGCTCCACAGAGATGTGGGTAAAGTGAAAAAAAAAACTTTATGAAGGGAAGGCGAAGCGAAGGGGTGAGCTGGGAAGCAAAACAGGGGATGGGCAGGGCCTGAGGAATGGAGGGAGGGAGCTGCCAACAGGGAGGGAGACGGCAGGAGCTCCTGGAGCTTGCCACAGGCTCAGCTGTGAGCAGCAAGAGCTGTGCCTGGAGCTGCAGCTGGTCCTGTCTGCTCTGCAGCTGCTCCCATCTTCAATGGGCAGGTCGCCGAAGGACAGTGGTTCTTCTGATCCAGCAGACGAAGTTCGGCAGATCTTCTGTTTCACTGCAGCTGGATAACCTGCCTCATAAAGCAGGGGCTCTTGTTTTCCTTCAGGGCTTGAAGGGCTGCGAGAGAGAGAAGCAGAACCACAGTCAGAGGCCAGACTGTGGGAATCCAAGGAAACCTTCCTGCCAGGGCCGTCCCACCCAGCTCCTGCCATGGCCACGAAAGAGCAGGAGACCAGGGCACAGGGCCAGAAGGTGCTGGCCATGGATCCCCCGTGTCCTTGAGAGCTCTCCGTGCTCGGCCCGCACCGCCCCTCATCCGCACAGGCCGCAGAGCCCTCCGCAGCCGGGCAGCGATTGTAGCTCCGTGCCCGGCATTTGCAGCTGCCCCCGGCGGCCCCGCTGCCACGAGGGCGGCTGCCCTCACTCACCCTCGCTGAGGACCTGCAGCTCCTCCTCGTGTCCCCTCAGGAGCGTTCCGGCGAGCCCTGGCAACACAGAGCCCGTGTCGGCCCCAGCGGCACAGCTGCCCCCCAGGGGCGCTGCCAGCCCTGCGGCCACACGGCCTCGTCCCCCGGGCAGGGCTCAGCCCGGGCCCCTGGCGCATCGTGCCGCCCCAGGGCACGGCTGCGGGAGGGCGGCGGCAGCGCCGAGGGCAGGCGGGGCTGCACCGCGCCGGGCCCGGCTCCCGCTGCCGGGGCAGCAGCCGGGCCGGAGGCGGGGAGGGACGGCGGGCTGGCGGCTCACCGATGAGCCTGAGGGCCGCCTGTCGCAGGCGCGGCTGCGGGCTCTGCAGGCACGGCAGGGCCCAGCGCAGGTGCTCGGCTGCTCGGCTCTCGTCCTGTAGCAGCTGCGGAGAGCGCCAGGAGGGAAAGCTCGGCGCGGGCTCTGCCCCTCGGCCGGGCGCTCCCTGCGCCCAGCCCCGGCCTCCCCGGCCTGCACAGCGCCGAGGCCCGGCCTAGCCGGGACTCCGTGGGCACCCGGCTCGGGGCCGGAGGAGCCCGGCCGAGAGCCCACGCGGCCCAGCGAAGGGAGCAGCCCCTGTGTAGGGCGCAGGCTGCGGCTGCCCTGGCTGCGGCGCTGGGCAGGGCCACAGCTGCCGGCCCCGCACGCTGAGCTCCGGGGGCAGGGGACTTCTCCAGCCTGCAGCTGGGGCTTCCAGGCTGGCCTTACCAGGCACTTGGCAACCTTCATGCGCCACGGCTGGCTCAGCACCTCCTCCAGATCCCTCCTCCCCAGGAAGCGTGCTGCATGAAGCAGGGTTTTGCCAGAGGCCTGGAGAGCAGTAGAGAGCCGGAGGTGGCACCAGAGCCTGGGGCATGGGACCCACGTCCCTGTGCCAAGGCCAGGGCGAGGCTGGAGCCCACGAGGCACCAGGGGAAGAGGCAGCCAAGCCCCTGCCGGGGACGCAGCAGCACGACACAAAACCTCACCTTCGCCACGCACCGGTTCTCATCATGCCAGTGCAAGAAGAGGGGAAGCAGGCTCTGGCTCACGGTTCTCATGAGAGCTTTTTTCCCCTCTTCCACTACCAGCTCCATCACTTTGCTGAAGACCTGGATGGAGAGCAGCTGCACGTGGCTGTTGTCCTGGAGGAAAGGAGAAGAGCTCAGCACCGACTAGTCCAGGCCCAGTGGGGCAAAGGCCCAAAACTGCCCAGAGCACAAAGTTTCCAGGCAGTGTCCAGCGCCCGTGGGCTCAGAACCTTACATTCTCAAAGTGTGGGAGGAGTGGCTCAGCCAGCTTCTGGGCAGTGGCGCTGGGTATCTTAAGGTCCTTCTCCTGGAGCATGTGGGCGAGCACAGAGAGGGTCATCCAAACCATCTCTCCATCTGGATCACCCAGCTGCTCCACCAGGTGTTGGTAGATGCCGCGTATTCCTCCGCTCTGTGTGCAACACAAGGCTGTGCTGTGAAGCCCTGGAGGGCTGCAGCACCAACAGGGCCCTGGCCCTGCAACCCCACGCAGCTGCCTCAGGGCCCAGAGGCCAGAGGCCTGTGCCGAGGCACTGGGGCAGCTGAAGCAGGAGGCAGAGAGCTGGGAGCAGCTGCCTCAGCTGCCGAATCCCAGGCAAGCCCAAGGGGCAGCGTTGCCCAGCCCCACGATGCCAGCACGGCTTCAGCCACTGCCCCCTTCTCACCAGCGAGGGCTCCTTGCTGAGCACCACGAGGCCTCTGAGCTCCAGGCGCAGCCTGTCCCTGCTCTCGCTCGGCAGGTGCCTGGACATGACCGACAGGGCACTGTGCCCGTGTTGGCTCAAGTCCAGGCACTGCAGGACCTGAAAGGCACAGGGCAGTGACAGGGACCCGGCCGCTGGGAGTGCAGAACTGCCCAGGGCCGGGCCCAGGCGGCAGCACCGGGCGCGCACCGTGCCAGGCGGCTGCGGCTCCCAGAGCCAGAGAGCTGGGAGGCAGCTCAGCCAGGCAGCGCTGGCCCTCAGGCTCACCTCCACAAAGAACGCCAGGGCCGGCAGATCCCAGCGCGGCTGCCCCCCGATGAGCAGGCTGAGCAGGTGCCTGGCGATGCCGCAACACAAGGGGCTCGAGCCACGGCGCATCTCCCTGGCAGGGGGAGAAAGGCACCAAAGCCCTGAGCCGGGCGGGCAAACCTCTCCCAGGACTGACTCACAGAGGTGTGGGACCTTTGCCCAGCACCCTGTGAGGGGACGTGGGCCCTTTGGGAGGCGGCTGCTCCTGGGAGCCCTCCTCTCCCAGCCTTTTCCAGGCTGCTCGGCCGTCCCTCGGTGCTAAGGCCCTCTGGCCACGACCACGGGGAGCGTGTGGGGCACTCCGGGCACAGGGCACCAATGCTGGCAGCGGGGAGAAGGGGGACTCACCTGGCCAGCAGCCCCACTGCATAGTGCTGGGTCTCAGCACAGAGCAGGGTGTCCCAGACCCGCCTGCGCTCCAGAGCCACCAGCTTCTTATCACAGCCCAGCAGGCAGAGCAGAGCCTTCATGGTCTGCACTGCAAACCTGTGGCCAGAGCAAAGGCCAGGTCACGCTGGGAGCAGTGACCCTGGCCACAAGGGCATGGGAAGGACAGGGTGACTGGGACCTGTTGGGCTTGCTGGGAAGGCGGTGTTCCTCCCGGCACGCTGTCCAGAAGTTCTCAACCTCCTGTGGCATCTGCTCTGTGGTGCTGAAGATTTGGAAGAGCAGAGCCACGAAGACACGGGCAGAATAAGAGACCATTGTGTGGTGCCACTCGGGCATGTGGACAGTCACCCAGAGCACCAGAGTTGCCTGCAAAAGACAGAGCAGCCCGAGGCAGTGCTCAGTGCCGAGGTGTCCGTGTGGCAGGGCCCCAGGGGAGACACAGGGGGAGCACCCGGCCTGCTGCCCCTGAGCCTGTCCCTAGCCCAGCCTTCAGCCCAGTGCCCGAGGCTGGGAGCTGCAGGGCACTGGGCAGAGCATGGAGAGCTGCTGGAGAGGGGAACTGGAGGGCAAGCAAAGGCCAGTGTCAGAAACTCACTGCCAGTGCAAAGACGGCCTCGTTGTCCTCTTTGATGAAGAACATGCTGTACACTGGCCTGTCTTCCATCACGAAGAGCAGCTCTGGAAGCACCTTCTGCACTGCTGGTCCCGATGAGCCGATGGTTTTCCACATCAAGGCTGCAGCTCTGTGGGACCAGAGCTGTGCATCAGTACCAAGCCCCATGCAGCTGAGTGGGGCCAGGTGACAAAGCCCCCGTGCCCTGAGGGGCAGGGACGGAGCATGGCAGAAGGATCAGCAAACAGGGTGGCTCAAGGGGCCCAGAGCTCTCTGCCTGTCTGGCAGACCCCACTGGACAGGCTGTGCAGGGCAATGGCCCTACAGGCCAGTGAAGCCTGAGCTCACAGGGCACCTGTGCCGCATACCTGTCACACAATGGGGCACAGCGCAGGAGGCTCATCACCACATTAGCTGGGTGTTCTTCAGCCAGCCTCAGAAGGTCATTTTGCAGCCCAGCATCCACAGTTCCACAGGACACGAGTCTCTGGTGAATGTTCCTCACCGTGTCTGGCACCTGGAAGGGGCACAGGAAAGATTTGGAGTGCTGTCCATGAGAGCCTCTGGCCCCGCTCACTCACCAGATTGCCCCAGGGCCGGATGCGCTTGACGGCCACCTGCGAGCCAAGGGGCAGCAGCAGGCTGAGCTCGCCGCCTGGCACGCCGCGCTCCAACCTCCCCTTCCTCGTCTTCTTCTTCCTCCTTCTCCTCCTCCCTCCTTCTCCCTCCTCCTCCGCCCCTGCCACTCACCGTGGTGCCGTCCGCAAGCCGGGTGACCGGGAATATGCTGCCAAAGCCGCCGCTGTCCAGCAGGGAACCCATCCGGTACCGTTCCTGCAACGCCTCCTGCGACTCCCCTGCGGGCGACACGCGGCTGTCAGCGCTCGGCCCGGGGCCAGACACGGCCCCCGAGCGCCCCCCGAGCGTCCTGGGCCGGGCATTCCCACCCGCCCCAGGCCCTGGTGGAGCTCCGGCTGAAGGAGCCGCAGCGGGGGCGGCGGGAGCGGCTGCGCCGCGTGTGCCCTTCACGGGCCCCGGGAGGAGCCGGGTCTGGGGCTGGGGCTGGGACTGGGACTGGGACTGGGACTGGGACTGGGACTGGGACTGGGACTGGGACAGGGACTGGGGCTGGGGCTCGGGCTGGGGCTGGGGCTGGAGCCAGGATAAGCGATGCCAAAGAGAAGTGATGCCCAGCCAACAGCGCCACAGCCAGGACAGCGAGAGCCGGGCGGAGGCGACACCGGAGGGGGATGGGCGGGGCTGGGGACGGGGCCGACGACGGGGCAGGGGCAGCCCCGCCCGGGGCCGGGGGCGGGCTCGGAACATGGCCCGGAACGGAAGAGGGGAGAAGGGAAAAGAGGGAGAGGGTCGGGGAAAGCGACTCTGAGGAAGAGAAGGAACAAGAAATCCAAAGGATCTGTAGACTCGCTGCTGCCGCTGGCGCCGCCGCTGCCGCTGCTGCCGCTGCTGCCGCTGCTGGCGCCGCCGCTGCCGCTGCTGCCGCTGCTGCCGCTGCCGCTGCTGCCGCTGCTGCCGCTGCTGCTGCCGCTGCTGCTGCCGCTGTTGCCGCTGTTGCTGTTGCAACTGAACCCCCGGGGCCGTTTCTCCGCGTGTTCGTTTGTCCGCGTGTCCGTTCCACGGTCGCCCCGCTTGCCCCATGGCCGAGCCCCGCGCGCCCCGGGGGCAGCCCCTGAAACTGTCCCAGCACGAGCCGGGGCCGCGCCGGGGGCTCCCCGCAGAGCTGGGGCCGGGCCGGGGGCCGGGGCACCGGTCGGAGGCCACGGCACCACACCGGGAGCCTGAGGCCGAAGGAGAGATTAGTTAACTTGATCAACTGTGAATTGAGAAAGCGAAATAACTTTTGATTGGTTTCCCGAGCTGTCCATCACTAAATCAGCTCTCCGATTGGTCCCCGCAGCTCACAGGGGAGGCCCCCAGACGCGGGACAGCCCCTCCCACTCCCCGGCCTCACGTTGCTTCCCTCAGGCGAAATCCGCCCCTCCCCCAGCACGCGAAACCCACACAAAGACAAAAACAATAAAGAAAAGATTCTTATCTCCGGGTACTTGAAGTTCAGCCAAGAGCACACACTAACTCAGAAAAGACTTCCCTAAATGCATCAGCATGTTGAGTATTCATTGACCTTCATGTATTATTCAAAATCATCCCCAGCCTGTAAATCAGCTTTTATTGTGGCTCCATAAATGATTTCCCTGGGGTTTTGGTTGTTGTCATCCCTATATTCATCCAGGTAGGATAATCCAAGAATGTGAAGAAAATCCTGGTCATCTTTTTACTATTCTCCGAGCTACTCAGATGAACAAAAGCTTTTTAAAATCACCATGTTGTAGTCCAAGAGAAATATATTTATCATACTATTATTTCTAAGTTTTGTTAATAACAGAACTAAAATAAGGTTTACCAAAATTAAACAGATAACATTCATTTTAATATTGCAAAAAGCCAGTAATATAATATGTAGTTATAAGGTGCAGGGACTCCCCAGTCCCCATTCGAGTGCTCCAAGTACCCTCAGTGACTGAAGGGAATAACAAAACAATGTGTTTAGTGAGACCAGAAACTTACAGCAGTGGGGGATAATTCAGACATATCAATCAAAACCAGGCATGATAACAGACATAATTAATAACATGAAATTAGATGATTACCAAGCATTAGAACATTGTACCATAATTCCAGTGTCAGCAACAGCTGATAAACATCCAATCAGTGCAGAATTGGATAATCATCTCTGGAAAATGATTCCCAAGCTCACTTCAAAAATAGGTCCAGATCTCTATTGATGGGGTCAAATTGCCAAGTCAAATGACTCGAGTATTGTTTTGATGCAGGAAACACTTGGGTCTGTGGGCAGTTTCCCATCCGGGCAGAGCCCGAGCCAGAGTCCAGGCTCTAACTGGAAGAGAATCCCTGATATCTTTTCAATAACAAGTTTCTTAGGAATACAAGTCAGGAGTAAAGGTCTTGGGGTGAAAGATTACTCAAACCCATCCAAAACTCCAAAGTTTTCCTTGGGATGGAGATGTCTGGATGGCAACAAACTGCTGGAGTGCTTCAGTAAGGGATTGGGATTGCATCTGTGCTCTGTCCTCTCACGAGGACCACAAGATCATCAGTTTGGAAGAGGCTTTCATTTCTTGGAACTCTGAAAATACTGACAATCATGAGACAACAGAGAGGTAGCCTGGATAAAGGAGATGCATATGCAACTAGAGAAGAAAATATCCTGAAAATGACATGTGTCTCATAGACAATTACATGCTAAAACATAGGAAAAATTCAGCTGCAAATCCAACATTAATATCTTATGAATTATGCCTATTAGAAAAGGGGTAAATTCACACCATGCAATCAACAGTGTTGCAGCAGAACTTGCCTTTGAGATAGAAATGAATCAAAACACAGACCCTTGTTCAGCAAAATGAAAAGGTCCCGGTTTATTCCTAATTATCACTTCAGTAGAACAAAAAGCACACTTAAGAGAACACAGTTAATCAGTATTAATACTGAACATTACATGATCAAAATAAAACTGGAACAGAACATTGTCTAAACTTAGTGATACTGAAGCTTAACAGAAATTAAATAGAACAGAATTAACCTAATAGAACTTAGCCTTAGTTAATCTTAATAGATTGCAATTGGACATTACAATATTGCACCTTAACAGGAAGAGAAACCAACATCTCTTACAAGTTACAGAGGTAACTAACCCTAATGCTGTTCATAAAAAAAGGCACTAAAAATTCCGAAAAATCTGTGAACAGGATGTTTTTAATGAAGGGATTGTAAAGGATGTGATAAGTATGTTGTGATTCTATGTAATTTGGATTTGAGCATAGATCATGGTAATTGCAATTATTAAGTATAGCTTTATTAGGATTTTTCAAAGTACAGCTTTAATCATTCTGAAAGTACTAAAAAGGTATAAATAATGAAAATGTTGACACATATGTTTTATGGTAAACAGCATTTTTCTGTCCACGCTTAAATATTAACTGCTCTTTTACTGGCATTTAATTAAAAACATTTTGAATAAAGGGTCCCCTGAATTAAGGGGGCAGAAACATTATCGGCCTCTAAATATTGTTGGGTATATACATTTCTAATGATTATGCTACAAGCCATACCATTCTAACTGTGCCACAGTGCACACAGATAGTTTTGAATTCCTCCAGTAAAACAATAAAAAAAATCACCCTTTCTCTTTTTTTGTTTTGTTTTGTTTCGTTTCTTTTTGTTTCGTTTCGTTTCGTTTAGTTTCATTTCGTTTGGTTTCGTTTGTTTTTGTTCTGTTCTGTTTTGTTTTGGCTCAGCACTCGGGCTGCAGACGCGGCGGCAGCTCCGGGACCCCGCGGGGAAACCGGGAGTGCCCCGAGAACGGGGGAGAGGGGGGAATGCCGCCCGCGGGGAAGGGAAAGAGAAACTTTTGCAGTAGGGCATCTATATCTGCAGGGGTTAGATCCCCGCATTGGGAACGAGCAGGTGGCGGTGGAAGCCGTGCGGACCCGCCCCGGCACCGAGCCCGAACCGAGCCCGGCACAGCCCTCCCGGGGCTGCTGCACCCCAAACACGCGCGGGGGAAAGAGCAGGGGAAAAGGCAGCAAAAACAAACCCTAAAACTACACACAGTGGGGAATAAAACAGCGGAAAACAAAGGCAGAACAAGGCTAAAAAGGCACAAAGCACCCGCACCCCCCACTCCCAGCCCAGCAGAGACGCCGGCTGTGCCGAAAAGCCGCGGGCCGAGCCCAGGAGAGGAGGCGAGCGGAGCCCCCGCTCCGGAAAGGAGCCGCGCCGCAGGAAATGCCGGCCGGCCCCAGCAGCTCCAGAGCCGCACACTCCGCGCGGGGGGTTCTCTGTATTTTTTGGCTTCCCAGAGTTTATTTTGGGGTCCCTGTGCTGCTTTGGGGTTCCCTGTATTTTTTTGGGGTTCTCTCTGGTTTTGGGGTTCTCTGTATTTTCGGGTTCCCTATGCTGCTTTTGGGGTTCTCTGTATTTTTGGGGTTCCCTGTCCTGATTTTTGGGGTCTCTGTTTTTGGGGTTTTCTA
Source organism: Erithacus rubecula (assembly GCF_903797595.1). Lineage (NCBI taxonomy): Eukaryota > Metazoa > Chordata > Aves > Passeriformes > Muscicapidae > Erithacus > Erithacus rubecula. Next base: position 51,856 of record NW_027635889.1, read on the forward strand.
TATTTTTGGGGTCCCCTGTGCTGATTTTGGGGTTCCCTGTGTCTGTATTTTTTTTGTGTTCTCTCTGTTTTTGGGGTTCCCAGTGTTTATTTTGGGGTTCCCTGTGCTGATTTTCGGGTTCTCTCTGTTCTTTGGGGTTCTCTGTATTTTTGGGGTCTCTGTATTTTTGGGGTTCTCAGTGTTTATTTTTGGGGTTCTCTGTGTTTTTGGGGTCCTGGTGTTGAATTTTGGGTTCTTTCTATTTTTGGGTTCTCTCTGGTTTTGGGGCTCTCTGTATTTTTGGGGCTCTCTGTATTTTCGGGGTTCCTGGTGTTTGTTTTTTGGGGTTTCTGGTGCTGATTTTTGGGGTCCTTTCTGTTTTTGGGGTTCCCAGTGTTTATTTTGGGGTTCCCTGTGCTGATTTTCAAGTTCTCTGTATTTTGGGGGGTTCTCTCTATTTTTGGGGTTCATTATTTTGGGGTTCCCGGTGGTTTTGGGGTTCTCTCTATTTTTGTGGTCTCTGTATTTTTGGGGTTCCCTGTGTTTATTTTGGTGTCCCTGTGCTGATTTTTGGGTTCTCTGTATTTTTTGGGGTTCCTGTGCTGATTTTGGGGTTCTCTCTGATTTTGGGTTCCCTGTGTTTATTTTTTGGGGTCTGATTTTTGGAGTCGTTCCCTGTGTTTATTTTGGGGTCCCCTGTGCTCATTTTGGGGTTCCCTGTATTTGTTTTTGGGGTTCTTTGTAATTTTTGGGGTCCCTCGTGCTGATTTTGGAGTTCTCTCTGTTTTTGGGGTCCCTGTGCTGTTTTGGGGGTCCCCCCGCTGATTTTTGGGGTCCCTGTGCTGATTTTGGAGTCTCTGTTTTTGGGGTCCCCCAGCTGATTTTTGGGGTTCTCTCTGTTTTTGGGATCCCTGTGTTTATTTTGGGGTCCCCGTGCTGATTTTTGGGGTCCCTGTGCTGATTTTTGGGGTCTCTGTTTTTGGGGTTCTCTCTATTTTTGGGGTCTCTCTGTATTTGGGGGTTCTCTGTGTTTTTGGGGGTCCCAGTGTCTGATTTCGGGGTCTCTGTTTTTGGGGTCCCCGTGCTGATTTTTGGGGTTCCGGTGTTTATTTTGGGGTCTTTGTTTTTTGGGTCTCTGTTTTTGGGGTCCCTGTGTTTATTTCGGGGTCTCTGTTTTTGGGGTGTCTCTGTATTTGGGGGTTCTCTGTATTTTTGGGGTTCTCTCTGTTTTGGGTTTCCCGTGTTTATTTTGGGGTCTCCCCAGGCCGGGGGGCGGGGCCGGCAGCGCCGGTGCCCGTGAGCCGGATGGGCCGGGCAGCGGCCATGGGAGGGACTGGGGGAACTGGGAATGGGAAGTGGGGAGACTGGGATGGACTGGGAGGGACTGGGAATGGGAAATGAGGGAATTGGGAGGGACTGGGGGAATTGAGGGGACTGAGAGGTACTGGGAGTGACTGGGAATGGAAATGGGGGAACTGGGAGGGACTGGGGGAGACTGGGAGGGACTGGGGGGGACTGGGAATGGAAATGGGGGCACTGGGATTTTGGGGTCCTCCATTGGTGTCCCCCACCTGCCCAGTTTGGAATGGGGTCTGGGGTCTCTGGAATTTGGTCTGGGGTCTCTGGAATTTGGTCTGGGGGCTCTGTTTGGAATTGGGTCTGGGGTCTCTGGAATTGGGTCTGGGGTCTCTGGTGTCAGTTTTGGCTCCCCCAGGGCTGGCGCTGGAATTGGGTCTGGGGGCTTTGGCCGGAGCCGCCCGGATGCAGCTGTGGGGGCAAGAGCAGAGACAGGGTGAGTGTGAGACCCCAGACCCAAAATCCCCCTGAGACCCCAGACCCAACTGGGGACCCCCAAAATCCCCCTGAGACCCCAGACCCAATTGGGGCCCCCCAAATCCCCTCCAAATCCCTACCCCCCTACCAATTTTGGGTCCTTCCCTCCCCAATTTGGGGTCTCTCCCCTCCCCAGTTTTGGGGTCCCCCCCAATTTGGGGTCTGTCTCCCCAATTTTGGGGTCTCTCCCCCCCCAATTTGTGTCTCCCTGCCCCAATCTGTCTCCCCCTCCCCAATTTGTGTCTCCCCCTCCCCAATCTGTCTCCCTCTCCCCATTTTCAGGATCCCCCTCCCCAGTTTTGTCTCCCCCTCCCCAGTTTGTCCCCCAGGCTCCCCCCTGCTGTCAGCAGCCGCTGCCGAGCGTTTGGTGCCGCGCTGAGCCGGGCCAGGGGGGCGGCGCTGAAACTGGGACAGCTGCTGAGCATGGCAGGTGGGACCCCAAAACACCCCAAAATAATCCCAAAATAAACCCAAAAATATCACAAAATAACCCAAAAAACATCCCAAAACCATCACAGAAATAACCCAAAAATATCCCAGAAATACCACAAAAACACCCCAAAAATATCCCAAACTGGGACAGCTGCTGAGCATGGCAGGTGGAACCCCAAAACACCCCATAATCACCCCAAAATAAACCCAAAAGTAACCCAAAATAACCCAAAAACCGTCCCAAAAATATCACAGAAATATCCCATAAACATCACAAAAATATCACACAAATATCACAGAAATATCCCAGAAATATCATACAAATACCACAGAAATATCCCAAACTGGGACAGCTGCTGAGCATGGCAGGTGGGACACCAAAAAAACCCAAATCACCCCCAAAACACCCCAAAATAACCCAAAAAACATCCCAAAATCACTCCAAAATCACCCCAAAAATATCACAAAAATATCCCAAAAACACTAAAAAAAAAAAGCATCCCAAAATCACCCCAAAATATCCCATAAACAACCCAAAAAACATCCCATAAATAACCCAAAATCACCCCAAAAATATCCCATAAACACCCTAATAAATTTCTCAAAATCACCCTACAAACACCCCAAAACATCCCAAATTTATACCAAAACCACCCCAAAAATATCCCAAAACAATCCCACAATCACCCCAAAACTACCCAAAAAATATCCCAGAAACACCCCAAAATCACCACAAAAACACCCCCAAAGTATCCCAAAATATACCAAGAACATCCCATAACCCCATAAATCACCAAATCCCAAAAACTCCATAAACCCATAACCCCATAACCTCACAATCCCATAACCCCACAAACCCATAACCTCAAAATCCCATAACCCCATAACTCCACAATTCCACAATCCCATAACCCCACAAACCCTTAACCCCACAATCCCATAACCCCACAGTCCCACAATTCCATAACCCCACAATCCCATAACCCCATAACTCCACAATTCCACAATCCCATAACCCCACAAACCCTTAACCCCACAATCCCATAACCCCACAGTCCCACAATCCCATAACCCCACAATCCCATAACCCCACAATCCCACAATCCCATAACCCCACAATCCCACAATCCCATAACCCCACAGTCCTGCACAGACTCGTCGGTTCTGACCCCACAGCTGCAGCAGATCCTGGTGCGGCTCCGGCAGAGCGCAGAGCCCATGCCGGGCTGGCAGACCCGGGTAGGGGATTGGGGTTTATAGGGTTTTTATAGGATTTTATTGGGTTTATAGGGTTTATTGGGGTTTGTTGGGGTTTGTTGGGGTTTGGCTCTGGCAGAGTGCAGAGCCCATGCCAGGTTGGCAGACCCGGGTTGGGGACTGGGGTTTTTATTCTGTGCCAGAATTTGGGACCAGCTCCTGGAATTCCAGGATTCTATGGAGCTTTTATAGGATTCTATAGGATGTAATGTGATTTTATGATAATTTATTGGATTTTCACTGGTTTTTTTTTTAAATTTCCATAATTTGGGGAATTTTTGGGATCCCCAGGCTGTGCTGGAGCAGAAGCTGGGCTGGGATTTAGGACCAGTTCCAGGAATTCCAGGATTCTATGGGATTTTTATAGTTTTTAATGTGATTTTTTGGTATTTTATAGTATTTTATAGCTTTTAATGTGACTTTATGTTACTTTTTGGGATTTTTACCTGGCTTTTTTTGGAATTCTAGGATATTTTGATAATTTTAGGAATTTTTGGGATCCCCTGGCTGTGCTGGAGCAGGAATTGGGTCAGGATTTGGGACCAGCTCCAGAAATTCCTGGATTCTATGGGATTTTTATAGGATTTTAATGTGATTTTATGATAATTTATTGGATTTTCACCGGGTGTTTTTTGGAATTTCAGTAATTTTGGATATTTTTGGGATCCCCAGGCTGTGCTGGAGGAGGATCTGGGCCCGGGCTGGCGGGAGCAGCTCCTGGAATTCCAGGATTTCCCCGGGGCAGGTTCAGCGCGCGCGGCTCCGCGACGGCCGCCAGGGGGCGCTAAAGGTGCAGGTGGGAATGGAAGAAATAGAAATAAAAATAAAATAGAAAATAAAAATAAAAGTGAGAACAAAAATGAGAATAGGGATAATAGTGACGGGGATGGGGGGATTTGGGGAGGGAAATGGAGAATTGGGGGGGGGAAATGGGAATTTTGGGGGAAAAATTGGAATTTTGGGGGGAAAAATGGGAATTTTTGGGAAAAAAAGCCCCAGGAATTTGGGAAATTGGGAGAACTTCGCGGAGAAAATGGGGGGAAAATGGGAATTCTGGAAAAAAAAAAGAAAATTGGGGGAATTTGGGGGAAGAATGGGAATTTTGGGGGAAAAACGGGAATATGGAGGGAAAAATATGGAAATTTTGGAAAAAAAACCCCAGGAATTTGGGAAATTGGGGGACTTTGAGGGAATTATTGGGGAAAATGGGAATTTGGGGGGAAAAATGGGAATTTTGGGGAAAAAACGCCAGGAATTTGGGAAATTGGGTGACTTTCGGGGAAAATGGGAATTTGGAGGGTAAAAATTGGGATTTGGGGAGGGGAAAATAGAGATTTGGGGGGGACAATGAAAATTTTGAGGGGAAAAGTGGGAATTTTGGAAAAAAAGCCCCAGGAATTTGGCAAATTGGGGGAATTTGGGGGGAAAAAATGGGAATTGGGTGGGGGGGGGGATGGGCGAAAAATGGAATTTTGGAAAAAAGCCCAGGAAAATGGGAAATTGGTGGAATTTGGGGGGAAAATGGGAATTTTGGGGGGAAAATGGAGATTTGGGGGGAGAGAAATGGTAATTTTGGAGGGAAAATGATAATTTGGAGGGGAAAATGGGGGGAGAAATGGGAATTTTTGGAAAAAAACCCCAGTAAATTGGGGGAATTTGGGGGGAAAATTGAGATTTTGGGGGGAAAAAGGAGATTTGGGGGGGAGAAATGGTTATTTGGGGAAAACAGGAATTGGGGGATTTTGTGGGGATTTGGGTGGAAATTTTGGGATTTGGGATGGGAGTTTGGGGACTGGGACAGAATTTTGGGAATTTGTGCTGGGATTTTTTGGAATTGGAGCAGAATTTTGGGAATTCAGGCTGGGAGTTTGCGATTTGAGTTAGAATTTTGGGAATTGTTGCAGAATTTTGGGGTCTGTGTGGTAATTTTGGGGTCTCTGGAATAATTTTGGGGTCTATGGTGTAATTTTGGGGTCTATAAGGTAATTTTGGGTCTGTAGGATAATTTTGGAGTTTGGGGTGTGATTTTGGGGTGATGTTGGGGTAATTTTGGGTTCTCTGGAGTAATTTTGGGGTTTAGGGTGTGATTTTGGGGTAATTTTGGGTTCTCTGGGGTAATTTTGTGGTCTGGGGTGTGATTTTGTGGTCTGGGGTGTGATTTTGGGGTAATTTTTGGTTCTCTGGGGTGATTTTGGGGTCTGGGGTATGATTTTGGGGTAATTTTGGGGTCTGGGGTGTGATTTTGGGGTGATTTTGGGGTGATTTTGGGTCCCCCCAGTACCCGGGCGTCGCTCGCAGCATCGGCAGCGACATCGAGAATCTGCTGACCCTGCTGAGCCTCAGCCCGGGGCTGCCAAAAGGTGACAAAAACACCCAAAATCACCCCAAAACCAGCAAAAACAGCCAAAAACCAGCCAAAAATCACCCCAAAATGACCCTGCTGAGCCTTAGCCCGGGGCTGCCAAAAGGTGACAAAAACACCCAAAATCACCCCAAAACCAGCAAAAACAGCCAAAAACCAGCCAAAAATCACCCCAAAATGACCCTGCTGAGCCTTAGCCCGGGGCTGCCAAAAGGTGACAAAAACACCCAAAATCACCCCAAAACCGACCAAAATCACCCCAAAACCAGCAAAACCAGCCAAAACCCAGCCAAAATTACCCCCAAAACAGCCAAAAATCACCCCAAAATGACCCTGCTGAGCCTCAGCCCGGGGCTGCCAAAAGGTGACAAAAACACCCAAAATCACCCTAAAAACAACAAAAACAGCCAAAAACCAGCCAAAATTACCCCCAAAACAGCCAAAAATCACCCCAAAATGACCCTGCTGAGCCTCAGCCCGGGGCTGCCAAAAGGTGACAAAAACACCCAAAATTACCCCAAAACCGACAAAACCAGCCAAAAACCAGCCAAAATTCCCCCCAAAACAGCCAAGAATCACCCCAAAATGACTCTGCTGAGCTTCACCCCGGGGCTGCCAAAAGGTGACAAAAACACCCAAAACCAGCCAAAGCCACCCCAAATATCCCAAAATCAGCCCAAACCAGCCCAAAAACAACCAAAACCAGCCAAAATCACCTGAAGTCACCCAAAATATATTTTTTTAATAATTTTTCCCTCAATTCCTGGTTTATAATTTTTAATAATTTCCCATATTCCAAATTTAAATTTTTTTATAAATTTTCCCCAATTCCCAGTTTATAATTTTTTATCGTTTCCCCAATTTATAATATTTATAATATTTTATAATATTTTATCATTTTCCCCAATTCCCGGTTTACAATATTTTACAATTTCCCCATTTTTATCATTTTTTCAATTTTCCCATTCTTATAATTTTTTTAATTTTCCCATTTTTATAATTTTTAAAATTTTTCCATTTTCATAATTTATTTACAAATTTCTATTTTTTACCATTTTTTACAATTTTCCCATTTTTACCATTTGTTACAATTTTCCCATTTTTATATTTTTTTACAATTTTCCCATTTTTATAATTTTTTTCAACTTTCCCATTTTTACCATTTTTTAAAATTTTCCCATTTTTATCATTTTTACAATTTCCCATTTTCCCATTTTTTGCAATTTTCCCATTTTTGTCATTTTTTGTAATTTCAGTATTTTTATCATTTTTACAATTTTCCCATTTTTAAAATTTTTTACCATTTTCCCATTTTTATAATTTTTTACAATTTTCTATTTTTACAATTTTTTGCAATTTTCCCGATTTTGTAATTTTTCAGATCTCTTCCCCATTCGGTTATTTTTATCAATTTTTACAATTTCCCCAATTCCTGTTTTTTCCCCATTTCCAGGGCTGTTCGCGGTCGAGCTCAAGCGTGGCTCCAGGCAGGATTTGGGGGGGTTTTGAGATTTTGGCATTTTTTGGGGGGGAGGATTGGGGGGTTTTATGGGATTTTTGGGGGATTTTCAGAGGGTTTTTTTGGGGGGTTGGGGATTTTTGAGGGTTTTGGGGGATTTCTGGGGATTTTTGGGGGGCATTTTTAGGGGGAGGTTTGGGGGATTTTGGGGGATTTTTTGGGAATTTTTTGGGGATTTTTGGTGGTTTTTGGGGGAAGGTTTGGGGGTTTTAGAAGGATTTGGGGGATTTTTTGGGGAGGTTTGTGGGATTTTGGGGGATTTTGGGGGAGGTTTGGAAAATTTTTGGGGGTTTTTTTGGGAATTTTGGGGGATTTTTTTGGGGAAGGATTGGGTGTTTTAGAAGGATTTAGGGGTTTTTTGGGAGAGGTTTGGGGATTTTGGGGGATTTGGGGGTTTTATTTAGGGGATTTTTTGGGATTTTTGGGGGATGTTTGGGGATTTTTTCGGGATTTTTGGGAATTTTTGGGGGAGGTTTGGGGGAGCTTTGGGGGTTTGAGAAGGATTTAGGGGATTTGGGGGGATTTTGGTGGATTTTTGAGGATTTTTTGGGAATTTTTGGGGAATTTGGGGGGATTTTTATGGGATTTTTGGGGGACGTTTGAGGGGGTTTATGGGATGTTGGGGGGGATTTTGGGGGATTTTTTGGGGATTTTTGGGGGGATTTTTGGGGATTTTTGGGGGGATTTTTGGGGGGATTTTTGGGGGGATTTTGGGGGACTTTGGGGGGATTTTTATAGATTTTTGGGTGATTTTTTGGGGATTTTGGGGGGATTTTTGGGGATTTTTTTTTGGGGGGGGCAGAATTTTGGAGGTTTTCAGGGAAATTTGGGGGTTCAGGGATGAATTTTGATGTTTTTGGGGGGGTTTTGGAGTAAATTTTGGGATTTTTTTGGTGATCTTGGATTTTGGGGTGCCCCAGGTCCCTTTTGGGGGGTCACCCCTTTTTCCGGGTGCCCCAGGAGCGGCGCGACCAGGTGGGGGAGGGGCACCCCAAAATTTGGGGGGTAGGGGGGACCCCAAAATATGGGTGGGATCTGAAATATGGGGGAGGGGGAACCCCAAAATTGGGGGGGGATGGACCCCAGAATGGGGAGGGGGACCCTAAGATATGGGGGGATCCAAAATTGGGGGGGACCAAAATATGGGAGAGGGGGGACCCCAAAATATGGGGGGAGGGAACCAAAATTGGGGCGGGATGGACCCCAGAATGGGGGGGGGCGACCCCAAAATGGGTGGGCGACCCCAAAATTGGGAAGGGAGGAGACCCAAAATTGGGAGGGGGACCCTAAAATATGAGGGGGATCGAAATATGGGGGAGGGGGACCCAAAATATGGGGTTGGGGGGGAGCTCGAAATATGGGGGAGGGGGGAATCTTGAAAGTGGGGGAGGGACCAAAAATATGGGAGGAGGGAACCAAAATTGGGGGGGACCCCAGATCTGGGGGGGATCTGAATTATGGGAGTGACCCCAAAATTGGGGAGGGGGACCCCAAAATACGAGTGGGGGGACCCCAAAATTTGGGGGCGGGACCCCAAAATTTCGGGGGGGATCGAAATATGGGGGAGGGGGACCAAAAATATGCGGGGGAGACCCAAAATAGGGGGGGACCGAAATATGGGGGAGGGGGACCCCAAAATGTGTGTGGGGGGCACCCCAAAATTGCGAGGGGGACCCCTAAAATATGAGGGGGATCGAAATATGGGGGACGGGTGTTATAAATGAACGCAATGGGCCATAAAGGATCGAATCAAAGTTAAAAATATTTATTAGTTAAAGAAGGAAAAGCAAAATCCACAGCGCCGGGCGACAGGGGAGCTCCAGCTCCGAAACTGCCGCGCCCCCCCTCAGCTCGCTCCTTTTAATTGTTCAGTTTCCAGGGTTCCATGCCCCTCCTCTAGCAGTTCTATGCACGTTCCTCGGGTTTCATGCCCCCCCCTCTAGTAGTTCTGCGCACGCTCCTCCAGTTGCTAGGGGATCTTCTTCTGCCTTCTGGTGGTCGAGGGATGAAGGTGAGTAGTCTTCCTCACCCTTGTTTTACTGACCGTTACTAACACTTAAGGCGATAGATGATTAACGCAAGCAAAGTGAAAATAACTATCAGCATCTTGGCAAGCAAAGCAAAACAATTAGAGACATCTTGGCTCACTCTGAAGGTCTTTCAGACAAGCAAAGCAAAATAATTAACAGCATCCTTGCAAGTAAAGCAAAATAGCAAAATGATATCCCAGCCTCCAAGTCCTTGCAAATCCTCTCAAGGTCTATCAGGTGAACAAAAGGTTTTCATCACAGCAGGAGAGGCCTGCGTGTCCCAGGACTCCGGATTTGAGCTGCTTCAGCTCCACAGAGATGGAGGCAAAGTGAAGAAGCCAAACCGTTTATTAATGGAAGGCAAAGCAAATGGATGAGGTGGCAGGAAAAAAAAGGGGGATGGGCACAGTCTGAGGACTGGAGGGAGAGAGCTATTTACAGGCAGGGAGAGGGCTGAAGCCATGCGAGCTTCCCACAGGCTCAGCTGTGCCAATCATCAGCTGTGCCTGGAGCTCCAGCAACATTTTGATATGGTGTCCTCTTCAATGCCTCCTTGTGCTATTATTGCAATGCTGGTTCACTGGATTCTGAAGAGGAAGCTAATTCTATTTCTCTCACAGCCCGTAAACAGGGTTGAATATGAAGTTAAAATGTGATGGGCTGGTATTTTTCCTTTGGGCATGAAGAGCTGTAACAGAGAGCAAAAGAATCACAGTCAAGGCCCACATCTGCAGGAATCCAAGGAGACCCAGGAGACCTTCCTGCAAAGGGCATCCCACTCAGGTCCTGCAATGGCCAAGAGGATCACCCGCTAGGTGCTGACCAAAAGTCCTTGCCACGATCCAGAAATCTCTCTGTGCTCCGTCCCTGCCACCGTCCATCCGCACAGGGAGTGAAGCCCTCTGCAGCCGGGGCAGGGATTGCAGCTGCCTGCCCAGGGATTGCAGCTCCTCCTGCCAGCCCCTGCTGCCAGCCCGCTGCCCTCACTCACCTTCATTGAGCACCTGGAACTCTTCCTGCTGCCCTCTCATGAGTATCCCGGCGAGCCCTGGGAACACAGAGCCCGTCACGGCTCTGCCCGGCGGCACAGCTCCCTGCCCGCGGCGCTGCCAGCCCTGCGGCCACTCGCCCCGTGGCCCGGCAGGGCTCAGCCCGGGCCCTTGCCCAAGGGCACGGCTGCGGGAGGGCGGCAGCAGCCCTGAGGGCAGCCGGGGCTCCGCGATGCCAGGCCCAGATGGCAGAAGCTGCCGGGGCAGCAGCTGGGGCTGGGGCCGAGCTGCGCCGGGGCGAGGAGGGGAGGGAGCCCGGGCTCACCAATGAACCTGATGGCCGCCTCTCGCAGGGGCTCCTGAGGGCTCTGCAGGTATGGCAGCGCCTGGCGCAGGTGCTCGGCTGCTCGGCTCCTGTCCTCTGCCAGCTGCGGAGAGCGGCGGGAGGGAAGGCTCGGGGCGGGCTCTGCCCCTTTGCCCGGCGCTGCCCGCGCCCGGCCCCGGCCTCCCCTGCCCGCAGAGCCCTGAGGCGCGGCCAGCAGCCGCCGGCCGGGCTCTGCAGGGGCACAGGGCCGGCTGCTGCCCGGGGAGCCGCGGTGCCGGCCCGCCCCGCAGCCCCGCTGGGCCGGGGCTCCCAGGGCATCCGGCTCGGGGCCGCAGGAATGGGAGCACAGCCCGTGCGGCCCCTGCGGGCAGCGCTGGGCAGGGCCACAGCTGCAGCCGCACACAGTGAGCGCCGCGCTCAGGGGGCTCTCCCGGCTGAGGCTGCGCCTTCCAGGCTGTCCTTACCAGACACTTGGCAAACTTCCACATCTTCTCGTTCTTAAGCAGGTGCTTCTGCTTCCTCTTCTTCAGGAACCTGGCCACACAAATCAGCAGCTTGCGAGAGGCCTGGAGAGCAGCAGAGATGCAGAGATGGAATCACAGCCCAAAGAAAAGGACTTGCGTTCCTGTGGCAAGGGCACGAGCAGAAGGCTGGAGCCTGGGAGAGGCCAGGGCAGGAGACATCCGAGCTGGCACCCAGGGCTTAAGCACCATCACACAAAACCTCACCTCTGCAATGCGTTCATTCTCATCGTGGCAATGAAAGAAGAGTGGAACCAGGCTCTGTCTCACAATCCTCTTCAAGAGCTGTTTTCCTTTGTCCACTACCAAGTCTATCACCTTAAGGAAGAGGTTCAGGGAGAGCAGCTGCATATGGATGTCATCCTGAAAAAGAAGAAAAGATCTCAGCACCAACCTCCCAAAGCCCATCTGGGCGAGGGCCTGAAAATCCACAAAACTTCTGGGCAGCACCCAACTTGTGGCTGTGAACACAGAGCCTTACCTTTTCAAAGATTGGCAGAAGTGCCTCAGCCAGCTTTGGGGCGGTGCTGCTCGATATCAGGATGTGCTCATTCTCAAGTATATTGGTGAGCACAGAGAGTGTCATGCGTGCACCATATTCACGTGCATCACCCAGCAGCTCCACAAAGCATTGAGACAGACTGCACATTTTTATGGCCTGTGTAGGAGACAAGGCTGTGCTGTGAACCAACACGGCCCTGGCACGACAACTCTACCCTGCTGCCACATATCCCAGAGGCCAAAGGCCTGTCCCAAAGAACTCAGGAAGGTGAGGCAGGAGAGCTGGGAGTGTCTGCCTCAGCTCCTGAAGCCCAGCCAGCCCAAGGGGCTGCTTTCCCCAGTGCAGTTTCAGCCACTGCCCCCTTCTCACCATCGAGGGATCCTTGCTGAGCACCACAAGGCCTCTGAGTGCCAGGCCCTGCCTCTCCCTGCACTTGCTCTGCACGTTTCTGGACATGATTTCAAGGATGCTGTCACCATGTTTACTCAAGTCCAGGCAATAGACGATCTGAAAGGCACAGGGCAGTGACAGACGACCTGGCAAGCAGGAGCCTGGAACTGCACAGGGCTGGGCCCAGACAGCAGCACAGGGCATGGGCACTGTCCCAGGCAGCTGTGGCTGCAAGAGGACAAAGAGCTGGGAGGCAGCTCAGCAAGGCAGCACTGGCCATCAGGCTCACCTCCACAAAGAATGCCAGGAAAGGCAGATCCCAGCGGAGCTCCTCCCTACTCAGCCACTTGAGTAAGTGTAATTCAATGAGGAAACACAAGGGAATAAAGATACGGCGCATCTCCCTGGCGGGGAGAAAAGGCACCAAGACATTGAGGTGGGCAGGCAAACCTCTCTCAGGACTGACTCACAGAGATCCAGTCTTTGCCCAGCATCCCTGAAGGTGATGTGGTCACTATGGGAGGCTGCCCCTTCAGGGCACCTCCTCTCCCAGCCTTTTCCACTCTGCTTGGCTGTCCATTGGTGACAAGCCCCCCTGGCCCACGACCACAGGGACTGTGTGGGGCACCCCAGGAACAGAGCACTAATGTTGGGGGCAGAGGGGAAATGGGGGGTCTCACCTGGCCAGCAGAGCCGTGGCATAGTGCTGGGTGTCAGCACAGAGCAGCATGTCCCAGCCACGCTTGCGCTCCATGGCCATCACCTCATTGTCACACCGTAGTTGGTAGAGCAGAGCCTTCATGGCCTGCACTGCAAACCTGTGTGCAGAGCAAAGTCTGGGTCACACTGGTAGCACTGGTGCTGGCCAGAAGGCCATGGGAAGGACAGGAGGACTGGAACCTGTTGGGCTTGCTGGCAAGGCGGTGCTGCTCCTGGCACGCTCTCCAGAAGTTCTCGACTTCCTCTGGTATCTGCTGCTGTGTGCTGATGACAACATGGAAGAGCAGAGCCACAAAGAGGTGGGAGGAATAAAGGATCATTGCCTTGTGGCACTGAGGCACAATCAGCCAGACGACCAGAGTTGCCTGCAAAAGAAGCAGCCCAAGACAGCGCTCAGTGCCGAGGCGTCCGTGGGGCAGGGCCCGAGGGGAGATGCAGGGGGAGCAGCGGGCCTGGTGCCCCCTGAGCCTGTCCCTAGCCCACATTTCAGCCCAGTTCCTGAGGCACGGAGAGGATGGAGAAGTGCTGGAGAGGTGACAGGGCAGCAAGCAGAGGCCAGTTCCAGAAACTCACAGCCAGGGCAAAAACGTCTTTGTTGTCCCCATCAGAGGTGCATGTGCTGTGCACAGGCCAATCCTCCATCACACAGAGCAGAGTTGGCAGCACCTTCTCCACTGTTGGTCCTGACGAGCCTATGGCTCTCCACATGCTTGCAGCAGCTCTGTGGGATCAGAGCTCTGTGTCAGGGGGGGGATCTCAGTCACAGTACCATAGCCTGTAGAGCTGTGGGGCCCAGGTGACAGAGCCCTGGGGCCCTGAGGGGCAGGGAGGGAAACTGAGCTCAGGAAACAGAGGGACCTGAGGGTCCCGAACCTCTCAGCTTGTCTGGCAGAGCCCATTGGACAGGCTGTACAGGGTGATAGGCCCTAAAGGCTGGTGAGCCCTGAGCTCTCTCAAGGCACATGGGCCCCGTACCTGTCACATGTTGGGGCACAGCGCAGGAGGGTCAGCACCACGTCAGCAGGGTGTTCTTCAGCCAGCCTCCGAATGTCAGTGCGCAGCCTGGCATCCACAGTGATGTGGGACTTGAGACTCTGGTAAATGCTTTTCACCATGGCTGGCACCTGGAGGGAGTGGAGAAGACATGGAATGCTGTCCATGGGAGCAACTCCCCAGCTTCCTCCAAGAAGTGCTTCTGTTCCTGCCACACTATGCTGGCCTCGAGGACTTAGGCGTCCTCGTGACCTAGTGGGCACACAGTTGTGGGAGACCTCCCGTGCAGGCTCCAGGCTGGTTACCTGCTGCTGAAAGGAGACACCACTCATGTCAGAAAAATCCATAGTGGGAGTATGGATCACAGTGGCATTGGTGTCAGCATTTGCAATGGCCTGAGTCTCCCTATTGTTGGTGTTTGTGATGGCCACATCCTCAGTCATGGACATGAGAAGAGCCGTTGCCCATGTTTCAGTCATTAAGGTGTCAGAGTCGACTGAGTGCTCAGGCAAATCCGGGCTGACATCAGGCTCTTCCTGGAGCTCAGTCAGCCTGGAGTCAGGCTCGGCTGTGCTGTGTGTGGCTGGGGTGCTGGTCTTTCTGCGCCGAATGTGTAGGAGCCTTTGGAAGATCTGCAGGAGAACAAAGGACAGGGAAGAGAGGCAAGTTCCATGCAATGCTCCAAGGGCTGTGCTGGGCTGAGCAGTGACAGCAGGACCAGCCCAGGTGGGGATGGCTGCAGGTACCTTCAGTGTTCTGCGGAATCGTCCACGGGCAGGGTCTGGCCCTTGTAACCGGTCCACGGCTGCACCTGGCAAAGAGCAAGCACAGCCAGAGCTGAGGGGCTGCGGGACAGGCCGGAGAACACAGGCCAGCCCTGCACTCCCCAGAATGGGACAGACTGGGGACGCCCCAGGGGATGGAGCACGGCTGCTGCGGGGTGTCTGCTGGGCCCCTCTCCTGTCCTGTGCCTGGGCATGTCCACAGGGGATGGGATGGGATGGGATGGGATGGGATGGGATGGGATGGGATGGGATGGGATGGGATGGGATGGGATGGGATGGGATGGGATAGGATGGGATGGGGACAAGGTGCCAGCAGCTATCAGTCCTGTGGCCCAGCTGTGCCACTCACCATCTTGTATTGGCTGAAACAGGTCCAGAACTTCAGGCTGTTGTGCTGGGGAAACTTCAGGGTTTTTCTTTTGTTTCCTTTTGAAAACATTGAACAGACTGAGAACTCTGCCTGCCATGGCAGAATCTGGCCTCGAGTGCACCTAGTAGAGAGATGCCTCAGGAAAGCTGAGAGGTGACAAGTCCCACAGTCTTGTCACGAGGTCACTGCAGGAGTAACACTCAGAACAGCTCCGGGTCAGACAGGAACAAGTGTGCTGTGCAGGGGCTCCTCACGGCACTGCTCTGTCTCGTCCTGTCCCGTCACGTGCTCCCAGCACTGTGGCATGGCCATGTCATCACTGGCTCTTATATCACCACACGTCACAAAGGGTCCTTTGACACCCTGTCCTGTTCCATGCCATGGTGACCATGCTGCACCGTGTCACTAACAGCCCTTGCACACACTGCCACCTGCGCTGGAGCTGCCTGCAGCCCAGCCAAAGTGGCCCAGGTTGGAAGGAATCCCTCACCCCAAGTGTCTAAGAGAGCCCAACAAGACCCTTAGGAACATCTCAAAGCATCAGCAAACAGTGCTCTGCTCTGCGGGCTCAGGGCAGCAGAAGGAGCCCCCAGGGCTCCGACACAGCCGCAGCGGGAAGGGCACGGGGCCTTGCACAGAAGCTGGCTCGGCCCCCTTGGGACACGTC
Source organism: Erithacus rubecula (assembly GCF_903797595.1). Lineage (NCBI taxonomy): Eukaryota > Metazoa > Chordata > Aves > Passeriformes > Muscicapidae > Erithacus > Erithacus rubecula. The sequence continues at coordinate 67,530 of NW_027635889.1, forward strand.
CCGGCTGGTGGCCATCCTAAACCCACGGCTGTGACACAGGCAAGGAACCGTGGGCTGGGGCATGGATGCTGCTCTGACCCCTGGGGTCCAGTGAGCACTGAAATCAGCAGGTGTGGCAGAGTCCCTGCCCAAGCAGATCTGACACACCCCGAGCCCTGGCAGCGCTGGTGCCCAGCTTCTGCCCCAGAGACCCCTGCCCTGGGGGGCTTCTGTGCCAGACGGAGCCAAAGCCCACGTGCAATGGGGGCTGTGCTCTTTCCTACAGGGGCTTTTGGGTGGAACTGGAGGAACTGGAGGCAACACGTGGTATCTATCAGAAGCTCTTACTCCATGCTGGAATTATTTTCACGTTGAAGTAATTCCCTGCAGCACAAAGATACCTTTTCCATGAAGGCACAGAAGAATCTTCTGAAGCCCAGGAGCAGTGGGCAGGAAACAGCAAAGGTGTGCAGGCCTGGGGTAGCAAACAAACTTTAGCAATAAGCTCTAAGCTGTGGCAGGAGCAGGAGGCTGGGGGGACCCAGGGGTGTTGACCTAAAAGTGTACCAAAAATCCAGAGTACTGGAGGAAGCAGCAGGGGCTGGGAAGCCCGAGGAGGACAGAGAAGGTGCAGGGGGGGGTTGTTTCGTGTTTCCCCTGCTGTCACCTGTGTGATGACCTGGTGACAGCAGCAGCCATGAGACGCTCTCCTTTGGAGGGGTTCGGGGTCCCGGTTTTCCCCAGAGGCTCTCAAGCAGATGGTGAGGATCCCTCACAGGGTGATGGTGTATTGAAAGGTCCCAGTTCAAGGGCCACACTTGTGAGCAGAGGCTCACCCACGGTCAAGAGAAGCTGTGATGGAAAAGCTGGGCAGGAGCAGTGAATGGTTTGGGCAGCAGCAGCAATCCAACACCAAAACCACAAGCATTTGCCCTCTGAGCCACGCCCCCTCAGCTAAGAGACTTCCACAACCCCACCACCTCTCCTCTTCCCTCAGGCATCTCTCCCAAATGCTCCTTTCCTTTGGCTGACTCGTTAGTGTGGAATCTAAGAGATCTTGGCCGTGTCTTTTGTTTCTTCATCATCCCTATTTGTCTTCTGGACAACCACTTCCTTTACAGCATCTTACTTTCAGATGGGAAAAAATTCCCTAAAGAATGCAAACCAAAACTACTACTGTATTGACAACTACTTTGCTGTATTGATACAAAAGTAAATCTAAAACACAGCTAAAATACAGAATCAAAAATATTTCTTAGTTAATTATGGCATAGCTCCTTATCAAATTCAGGCATATCTAAATTTCTAGCTAAATACAATCTATCTCTTTTTCAAAACTGTCAGGAAAATCCACAAATGCCAGAGGTTTATGTCCAGAAAAGAGACAGACGAGTCATTCAACTTTATTTGAAGAAAGGGAGAGAGCCCACCAGAGCAAATGCCTGTGAGCTTTCCTCTCTCGGGGTTTTAGAGGGCTGTCCTGGGTTGACATTACGATGCTTTGAATCCCCAGTCGTGTGTGCTGTTCACGCCTGGAATTATTATCATAACATCTGCCCAGGACAAGGGCGGAGCTTCCTTTCATCCTCAACTAGCAGCCACATGTTGCCCTCTTTCTTTCCCTGAGGTTGGCCTGAGGTATTAGGAAGGCACAGCCTTCCCAAAGCGCCTACTCCATAATCCCCTCTTTTACCCCAAAGTTCAGCAATTCAGCCTTGTGCAGCCTGTTTCAGAAGCCAAGCTGTCTGGGCCCGGTAACAAATAAATGATTCATGCTAATGAAATTGTATCAATATTGGCAAAATTGTGGCATAATTAATCAATAATTGTATCTAATTGCTAGAAGGCAAAAAGACATAAAGGAAATGGTTAAACAAAGAAGAAAATCTCACTGTCCAGATGTTAGGTGAGAGGCAGGATAGGAAGGCTATAGGTCTAAGAACAAGTGGCTAGAAATAGGATTTCGACCTTGAACTGGGCCAAAATTGGGATGATTCCAAAGAGTTGGTCACTGGACTGAGGCCTCTTGTGGGAATATATATTTATTATATAACCCTGAGCTCAGTGCGCCTGTGCTCCCTGCGAGGTCACACAGTGAACACTGAGGAAGACCCAGAGCCTTCATCGGAAACAAGACCCTCAAAAGGAAGAGAGACCCCCGAGCACTGGTGACGCATGGCAACACAACACAGGGACGTGGATTTTAGGAATAGAAACCAGGAGGAGCTTTCTAGAACATTCTGTATTAATATGCATTAGTAAACAGTATATAAATGAGATTTTAGCTTGACTGATTTGGTAGGTGCAGAAGGGAGAATCCCTCCCCGTACCCCCCCCCCCCCCCCCCCCCGGTCGGTGTTGCTTATGCATTATTCAACCAAACCATACCTCAATTATACTCAAATTGCTGCTGAATTTTGTATTTATTCAAATTTATGTAACTCATACATTTTAATTGTATAATCCCTCCCACTGTTTCTTTTATCTCTAGGTGCTAACTTTATCTACCATCAAATCTACAGCTTGTCTGCCCAAGATGTACCTGAAGGCCCTTCAATAAATAACAACCGCTTTTTGTTCCCTTAATTTTGTCTGGCCTCTGTATTTAGGTAGTGTCGGAAAAGGCATTAGGTTAATACAATGCTTATTTTTAAAAACTCACTGGCCTATGGAACTGCATGATGCCTTTTCCATAGGAAGAACTGGAAAGCAACCAGCCCAGTTGTGCCAACTTTTACCAGCTCAGTTGTGACTCTGGGGTTGCCAACCACCAGGGACCACCAGAGACCCCCAGGACAGAAGAATGCATGCAGAAAGGGAAGACAAAGTATATTAATGATTTTGGGAAAAAAAAATTATCATATGTATGCTTATTCCAGGAAAATCAGTGAATATGTATATAAAATGGAGTATAGAAACAGATGCATTTTCTATTATCAGTGAGTGAGCTTGGTGGAGTTATGCCCCACACATCCAGCCAAGTAAAGAACTCCTGCTTTCTACAGGAAATCACAGGAGACGTTCCTCAAACATAGAGCTGAAATGCACAAGGAAGAAAATGCTCACAAAATGTCACCAAACTGTTTCCAAGCCACCAAAAATCCCTGAAATGTAACCAGATAATTTAATTTAAACAGCAGAATGTGACAGACTCCTTATCTTTGCTTTGCAAAGAGCAACAAGTACAGTGTGTCCACTTAAGACAATTCTTTCTAGAATAACACATTCCTCGACTTCCCCTGAAGCTGGGATTTTGTACTAAATGCAGACATGATTAAGACTTTTTTTCCCAACCTGACTTTCATGGCAGTTCACTTGTGCCCTGTGAATCCCACCTTAAAGAAGAGCTTTTGAAGAGATTGCTTTAACTGCAATGACTTTGTGCCTGTAATCAGGAAGTATTTTTAATTATTCTTTTAACTATTGCTGCCCTCAGAGTGGGTTTGCCTGAGGAGAACAGAAGCTCAGACATGCGAGTATGAGCAGTCTGCTTTCCCTGGAGAAATCAGAGCACACACAGAGCTCACATATGGGATTTGAGGGGTCCCAGTTGGTTGAAAGCTGGCAAATGCTGTCCTGATTGTCAAGGAGGACAAGAAGGACACCAGATACTCCAGGCCAGTCAGTTTCACTTCGATACCTGATAAAATCATGGAAAAGTTTATTCTGGGTAGTATTGAAAAACACTTGGAGGACAATACAGGCATCAGTCAGAGTCAGCATGGCTTCACAAGGGGAAGGTTCTGCTTCTGAAGTCTGATTTCTTTCTAGGACAGGGTAAAACCCACTCGGTTGATGCAGGAAAACCAGCAGATGGAATCTTTCTGGATTTCAGCAGAGGTTTTGTTCCTGTGTCTCCCAGAATGCTTCTGGACAAAGTGTCCAGCACACAGCAGGATAAACACATGGCGTGAGCAACTGGCTCAGGGGTCAGGCACTGAGGGTGGCACCACACTGGCAGTGGTCACCAGTGGGTTCTGCAGGACTCCACTGTCAGCCCCAGCTCTTCAACATCTTCATTAAGGACCTGAACATGGGACTTGAAGGGATAGTCAGTAAATTAACTGATGGCACTAAATTGGGAGGAGCTGTCACCTGCTTGGAGGGCAGAGAAGCTCTGAGAGAAACCTCACAACTAGAGATGGGCAATCACCAACTGTGTGGAGTTCAACAAGGGCAGTGCCAGATTCTGCCCCTGGGATGGGGCACTCCTCCCTTGGTGTATGGACTGGAAGGAGAGGCTGGAGAGCAGCTGCAGGGAGGCACCTGGGGGTCCTGGCCAAGGGCAAGTTGAACATGAGTCAGCAGTGCCCTGGCAGCCCAAAGTGCCACCGTGTCCTGGGGCAGCAGGCCCAGCACCAGCAGCTGGGCCAGGGAGGGGATTGTCACACTCTGCTCTGCACTGGGGTGGCCTCACCTTGAGTGACAACACAACATAGAAAAGACATGAAGCCATTGCACAGTGTCCAGAGGAGGTCACTAGGATGGGGAAGGATCTGCAGGGGCTCTGTGAGGAACAGCTGAGGACACTTGGTTTGTTCAGCTGGAGAGGAGGAGACTCAGGTCAGACCTCACTGAGCTTTTCAACATCTTCCCAAGGGACAGTGCAGGGGCCAGCACCAATCTCTTCACTCTCATGAGCAGGGACAGGACTCAAGGAAATGGCTGGAGCTGAGTCAGGGAGGCTTAGGTTGGATATCAGGGAAAAGTTTTTCACCTAGAGGGAGCTTGAGCAATTGAACAGGGTCCCCAGGGAAGCGGTCAGTCCCAGCCCCAAGTCTGTCTTGGGACAAGAAGCATTTGGACAGTGCTCTCAGGCTCACAGTGGAATTGTGGTGTTCTGTGCAGGGACAGGAGTTGGACTCAATGATCCTGATGGAGTCCTTCCAACTCAGCAGATTCTGAGCTTCTCTGAAATTACTTCAACATCCAGCACTCAGCTTTCACTCAAGACTAAAGCTGTTCCAGCCTGGTGAACTCAGTCATTCCACTCCTCCTAAGTACAGCACCTACAATATCCCTCAACTTCTTTGGATGAACAAAAGAAATAAACTGCATTTAAGTGTCACGATAACAATTCCCTGCCCTTCCTTACTGGCTGCTTGTAACAGAGGCCATTTACAGGGCTGCTCGGCAGGGGCCATGGTGTGCCCTGGCCATGAGAGGGGACAGAACAGGGCATGGGTGCCCCCGTGTGCCTGCCACCCACGAGGGGTGTGGCAGTGACAGAGGACATGTGGCCTGGCCGTGCCACCAGGGATGCTAGGATGGGGGACAGGTGGTCATGGAGGTGCCACAAAGGATGTGGTGACACCAGGGGACAGGCATCCATGGAGGTCCAACCACGAGGGGACACATGGCCAAAGAGGTGCTACCATGACTGTGGTGACACAAGGGCACATGTGGCTATGGAGCAGCCACCATGGGTATGATGACACCAAGGTGGCCATGGAGGTGGCACCACAGGTGTCATGATGCTCATGGAGGTGCCACCACGAGCGTGGCAGGGCCAGGGGACACGTGTCCATGGGTTGCAAATGCTGGCAGGTGTGGCAGTGTGACAGTGACAGGCCAGGTGTGGGGCTAGGCTAGGGTGGCTCCATGCCCACCCCATGGGTGGCCCCACAAGTGCCAAGTCAGTTTGGCTGGGTCCTGGGGCCGGAGCCGCAGGACCTGGCCTGGTGCCACTGTCCCCTGGCATGGGGACATGTGGGGACATGGGAGTGACGAGGAGGGGACAAGGCACTCCAGGTGGCTGTGCCAGGCCAGCACCTCCCACCCCATGCCCCAAAGTTCATCACCTCCCAACCATCATCATCATCACCCTAAAAGTCATTTCTTCCCCAAACCATGACCCCAAACCATCCCCATCACCCCCCAGCCATCCTTGTCACCCCGAAATTCATCACCCCCCACCCACCATCATCATCACCACCCACCCATCATCACTCCAAAATTCATCAACCCCACCTATCATCATCATCCCATCACCCACCACCCCCAAAATCATCCTCATCATCCCCCACCCATCATCACCCCCCACCCATTGTAATCACCCCAAAAATCATCACCCCCCACCTATCACCCCAAAATTTCCCCCACTCTCCCACCCTTGTACCCTCTCACCTGCCCTGGTGACAGCACGTCTACTCCTCCTGCCCACGGAGTGCAGGTACTGCAGAAATTCATGTGGCCTCATCCCCTCACATCCCCGTGGCTTCTTGGGTGCCTTGGAGGGGTGGAAAATGCCCTCTGGAACAGTGACCAGCACATGCTGGCCTTGGGAACACCCCTGTCACCAGTCCTGTTGCAGTCGGTGTCAGAGTGGCTGTAGCAGCTGTGCCATTTGCAGGTCTTTGGTAGGGCAGGGGGCTCGGGAGTGTCCGGCGGGGCTTCCACCTCTATGTGTGGTGGGGGGGGGTCCATTTTAGGAGGTCCAGGGCCTGCATTACATGGTGGTGAGATGGAGGGAGTCATTTTGGAAGGTCCAGGGATTGGATTTGGGGGTGGTGGGATGAGGAGAAGAATTTTGGGCTTGGATTTGGGGTCAGTGGAACAGGGGAGGCATTTTGGGGGGCTGAATTTGGAATTATGAGATAGAGAAAATAATTTGGAGAGGCCCATGGGGTGGATTCGGGGGTGGTGGGGGTGCACTTCCAGCCTGGCATCCCCACCTTGAAGAGTCCCAATTTGTGGAGTCCCAAATTCTCGAGATGTCCCTGCCCACCCAGGGAAGAGGTCCCCACCCAGTGAGTGCCCACACCAGCCCCCCTCAGGCCCCACCCCTTCTGGTGACAGAGGAACAGAGTGACAGGGGGACAGGGTGATGGGTGCCCCCCCAACCCATGCCGCGGGCACAGGGGGACTCCCCTCGGGAATGCCACTGATCCCCCTTTGTCACCCTCAGGGGCGGGGGCTTGGTGCACAGGACCCCCTCGCTGTGCCATCTCCGAGGTGGCACCTGCGCTTTTTGTCATCACCACCCACCAGTTTGTCACCAGTGCCCCAAAGCAGGGCGTGGCCCACATCCTACAGGACGGCAGGTGACAGCATTTTTGGGGTCAGCCCTGGCCACTTCCACCCCTCATCATCCCCCTGAGGATTCTGCACAACCCCGCACCCACCACGTTGCAGATTCATGGCTCTGGTGTCCATCTGGATCAGTGTCCATCCAGAATGGGATCCATGGCTCTGATGTCTATCCAGACCAGCGTCCATCCAGAATGGGATCCATGGCTCTGGTGTCCATCTGGACCAGTGTCCAACCTCTCCTGTACCCATCCATCCCAGGCTCCCTGGCCCTGGCTGCTCTTCACTGCAGAGTGGACAAGACCCACATTCGGTCCGAAGATGACACCAAACCCCCTCCCACCAACATCACCAGGCCACCCAACCGGAGTGCCAGTGTCCCCTGGCAGCCGGGCCAGCTCTGAATCTCTTGGAAGTGGAGATCCACAGGCCCGGGGCAGGGACACGAGGGCATCCAGGATGGCGAGCACTGAGTCCATGTAGTACAGGGGGACAGTTGAGGACACACTGCTGCAGGGATTTGTCCTCCCTAGTCTCCATCCTCTGCTCCTTGTCTGGGCGAGGAAGGACAAGGAGAGGATGGGATTTGCCTTCGTACCAGAGGGAAGGAGATTCCCCCATTGCGTCCCCGTCAGGACAGCGCACACAGCGGGGCTGTCCTGCAGCCGGGGCCGTGCTGGGCTGGGAGATGGAGCAGGACAGAGGGGGAAACAGGCAGTGACTTTCTGCTCACCTGCCTCGGGTTCCCGGACCATCTTCCTCAGGGCTTCGTCTTGCTCCTTCGGCCAAGGTTTGGGAATGGGAAATCCTGGTTTGGGGGGGGAAAACAAGGGCTGAGCGTGTTGGGTTCTATGGTCCCGCTGACCAAGTGCTCAGCCCCTTTCAGCCTCGGGGGCCCGGAGCCCGCTCAGCACCAACCTCCCGCACCCCTCCAGGCTGCCGGGGGTCCCCCGGCTCCGGGATCGCCCCTCTGCGCTCTCCCCGCTCCGGGGCTCCCGCCTTCCCCCCCGGCTCTCCTGGGGACCCCCACAGCCGATACCGCCCCCTCTCCGCCGGTAAAAAGCGACCGCCACATGGGACCCGGCACAATCCACTCAGGGGAATTTCCAGCTAAGCTTTTGGTTCCTGCAAGATCCAAACATCTCCTGCCCTGAAAAAAGCCGTCCCCTAGAGTCTCGCGATGGATTTGTGGCCAGCGCCCCCTCCCCGCTAACCTCCTCTCCCAGGGGAGGGCCGATGCTGCCGTACCCGCTGAGCTGCCGCCTGAGGGGGCGGCCGGGCTACGCGCGAGGTTCTGCGGCTCCTCCTTTTCCCCCCACTCCCCCTCTTTCGGTTCCTGCTTCTCCTCTTGCTTCTCCTGGGTCCCTGCTTTTCCTCCCTCTCCTCCTCTTCCTCCCACTCCGTTCCCCGCTCGGCCCGGGCAGGTGTTGACACCCAAAAGCAGCCGCGCTCTGCTCTGGGAGGTTCCAAAGCGGCCTCGCCCCGCGCGGCGATGGGAATGATAGTGGGAGCACTGGGAGCGGTACTGAAAGCACCGCAGGCGATCCTGAGAGCCCCGGGAAGGAATTGGGAGCGCTTTCCCCCCCAGTACCGCTCTTACTGGGAGCATTGAGAGCAAGGAGCGCCGGGACGCGGCTACAGGCGGCGGTGGGCGGGGCCAAGAACAAGGGCGTGGTTATGCAAATAAATGAGCGATCGCGCGCTGTGATTGGTGGGCTCCAGCAGCGCGCGGTTTTCCCGGTCATGTGAGAGCGAGGGGAGCCAGAGCGATGGCGGCGGCGTCTGGTAGGAGGGAACCGGGTCCGGGAGTAGGGACAGGGCTGAGAATACAGCAGAGGTACCGGGAACGGGGCCTGGAATGGTGATAGAGACCGGGAATGGGAGCTGGGATGGGAATATGGGAACAGGACAGGGAGTGTGCAGCCAGCAAGCGGGGAGAGAATCTGGGATGGGGATCAGTGTTCAGAAGTGTTCTAGTGGAACCCATCGGGGCTGGGAGCTCTGCAGCTGGGCCTGCCCTGGGCTGCTGCGGCCCAGGGCCCACAGGCTGGAGCTGCAGCCTTGCTCCTGGGGCAGAACAGGAGCCTGGGGCAGGCCCGTGGCCCCTGCACGGCCCCAGCAGGAGGGAGGGCTCTGAGCCCAGGGCTGCTGGCAGGATGGGCTGCTGGGGCCAGCTGGGGGCCATGAGCAATGCCCAAAGGAACATGGAATGGGACGGTGAATGTGAAAACAGCAACCAGAGAGAGAATATGGGATGAGGACTAGGAAGATGGGACCAGGATTAGAAATGGGAATACGGGAGCAGAACTGGGAGTGGGAACTATGAAATGGGACAGGGATTATAGAAATGGAAGTATGGGAATGAGAGAATAGGAATATGGGAGTATGAGAATAGGAACAGGACAAGGAATATGGACCTGGAAATATGGGAAAGGCAACCAAACAGAATATGGGACAGGGAATGAAAGAGGGAATGGGATCCAGACTGGAATGGGAGCAGGATGGGACTGGGAGTGAGGTGACAGGGGAATGGGCAGGGGGACATGGGGACAGTTCCAGGGCAGGGGGTCCTTGATCAACTGTCCCAGAACATCCACCAGGATCTCCCAGTGCAGCTGGAGCTGCTGGGACTGGGGTGCCCAAAGCCCTGTGCAACCCCCCAGTCCCTCCCAGGAACCCTCAACTCCCTCGGACCAGCATCTCTCTTATCCCTGGGAAGATCCCCCCATGTCCCCTTCCACATCTTAGTTCAACTTATTTATTTTTACCCCAGTTTTGTGTGTTTGCGAAGGGCAAAGAAAATCCAGAAAGAAAAGGCCACGGGGAGCCAGGAGGATGTGGAGCCCCAGCCAGGTGTCTTCCCAACATGGATCACCTGGGACCACTGGGGCTCTGCCCACTGGGGGTCACTGGGGATCATCCTGCCGTGGGGGTGGAGATGGAGCAGTGCAGTGTCTTGGTTTGAAAGACAGGTGTCTGCTAAGGAGGGCAGGAGCCTCTCTTGAAACAGAAAATGTAAACTCCCTCCCTCTAAATTAATGTAACTTTGAAATTAATGAGCTCTGAGGCAAAGATGGGAATTGGAATAACAGTTATTCCATGGGAAAATAAAAATAAAAATATAGTAATACAACAAGCAAAACAGTGACATAGTTGTAATACAACCTAACGCCTGTTGGTCAGGGTGTTGCTAGCAGTGTGATTAAATGCTGACTACAGCTTTCCTGGAGTGACAGATGTGGTTTGTTGAAACATGATTTTGGAGAAAGGTGTAGTTTCTTTTTTAAGGTCTAGTGGTGATGAAGATGGTCCTGGTCTTCCACTGGGAATTTAGTGGGAAAAGGTTGCTCTGATGTTTCAAATTTTGGATTTTATTTAGGTAGGTTATGCCTTTGCTTGAGGTTAGACTAATATAAACAGCCTTAAAATACCTTTTTTATGTACTACAGGGACTTTATCCCCTTCCACTGTGTGCAAGGGTTCAGACTGGGCAGGACTTGCTTGATTGATGGACTTGGGTGTTAAATATTGAGGTTGCTTTTGTTAAGTTCATTTCTCAATTTTTGAAGGCCTCCCCACCAAGTGCCTTTAGGGTAATTTTATGTAGTCTGTTGTACTGTTCAACTTTCCTGGCAGCTGATTTATGATAAGGGATATTATATATTTATTCAATATTCTGGTTTTTGGCTGAGGTGTTTCTAAGACTGTTCTTGAAATGGGTCCTGTTGTCTGACGATTCTCTCAGGGGTGCTGTGTCTTTATAGGACTTGCTTTTTTGGGCTTCAGACGGTGTTTTGAGTAGTAGTGTGAGGTACAGGGTGGGTTTCTAATGATCTAGTGGTGGCTTCTACAATCGTGATCACGTAGCACTTGCCTTGGGGGGTTTGAGGCAGTGTGATGTAGTTCATTTGCTGGGCTTCTTTATACTTATATTTGGAATACTGCCCCCCATATTAGAGAGGCATTATCGGCTTGGCTTGCTTGATTTTAGCACATGTCTTACAGTTATGGATAACTTGAGAAATTCTATTTATGGTTAAATCTACTTTTCAGTTTTGTGCCTACTTAGAGGTGGCATTTTTGCCTTGATGGCTTGAGGCAATATGGGCCTATTCAGTTAGGAACAACTCTCCCTTATGTTGCTAATTTAAATTTTTTTGTGCCATCTCTATTTTTGCAGCTTGATCTACTTGTTTGTTCTTTCGGTGTTTTTTATTACCTACCTTTTGGGGACATGCCTATCTACAAAATGGACTTTTACAGATAGTTTGTCTGAGTGGCAATGTTTTTCCACTCATCAGCAGCCTCAATTGGTTTTCCTTTATGTTGCTAGCTGGCCTTTTTTTACTTTTCTAGCTAACTCCACGGAGCATTGGTTACTATTTATGATTCAGTATAAAGGCAGAGCTTTGGCCAGTTCTCTCTTTCAGCAGTGTCCAGGGCCAGCTGAATGGCTTTGAGTTCAGCAAGTGCACTTGATTCACCTTCTCCTTCAGTAGCTTGTGTGACTCGTCGTGTGGGGCTCCCTGCGGCCACTTTCCACTTCTGGTTCATCTCAACCATGAGACAGAAACTGTCAGTGACAAGAGCACAGTGTGTTTCTTGTGCTGGCAGTTGGTTGTATGGTGGAGCTTTTTAGCCTGGGTTACTTGTTTCTGCTCCTTTTTGTTAGTGAGACTAAAGTTTTAATCTTGTGGCCAGTTTGTAATTATTTTTTAAAATTTCAGGGCAATTCGGATTTCCAATACAGTCTCACTGTGTGATGAAGGCAATCCATTTATTCTATGTAGTGTTGGTGGTGTGGTGGGTAGAGGGATCCTTTTCTTTAAACATCCACTCCAGAACCGGGGTAGTTGGGGTGCCAAGAGGAGTTGTGCTTTTGTACTAATTACTTTTGAGGTGGATTGAACTTTCTTATTTTTTTGGGAGTGTAATTGGCTTCGGCCTTTCTGTAACTGGCTCTAGAATTCTGGTGCTCAGCCTCGAGTCTCCCCAGGCACCTTCTGCTAAAGGCTCCAGGAGAAGCCATTGTTCTTGGCTGCAGTGTAAAGCACATTCCTCACCTCTGGTCCTGTCCTGACTGGGCTAAAGGGTACTGTATGAGAGATTTTCTGCTTAATGTGGGCAAAGGCTCGTTTCTGTTCAGGGCTGGAGTTGGAATTGTTCTTCTCTAAGGTAACCAGGTAGAGAGGGCTCACAGTCTGGCTGTACTCAGGAATGTGCATTCTCTAAAATCCTATGGTGCCTAGGAAAGCTTGTGTTTCCTTCTTGCTGGTTGGTGGAGATATTGCAGTAATCTTATTGATAACTTCAGAGGGAATCTGACGCCATCAATCCTGCTACTTCACTGCCAGGAACTGGATCTCTCGGGCAGGTCCTTTGGCTTTGCTCTTCTTGATGTGAAGCCAGCTTCCTGCAGAATCTGGATGATCCTCTCTCCTTTCTCACACACTTTTATTGCTGTGTTTGTCCACACAATGATGTTACTGGTATACTGTAGATGTTTTGGAGCTTTTCCCCTTTCTAGTGCAGTTTGGGTTAGTTTATGGCAGATGGTGGGGCTGTGTTTCCAGCCCTGGGGCAGTCGGTTCCAGGTGTGCTGGACACCCCTCCAGGTGAAAGCAAACTGAGGCCTGCACTCTGCTGCCAAAGGAATGGAGAAAAATGCATTGGCAATGTCAATGGTGCCACTTTGCTGCCTTGGGCTCCAGCTCGTACTGGAGTTCCAGCATGTCTGGCACAGCAGCACTCAGCAACTATTGAGAGAGAGACAGGAACTACTGACTGGTGATCAGAATCCAAATTTACTGTGAGCTACATATGCTTATATACTATTTTTAGGAAGGCTAGTTTTTTTTTTTAGTGCATTGATTGGGTTAAACATCACAGATATTGCAACTTTTCTACTTAATTCAGTCTTCTTTCCTGTCACCAGTCTTGATCCAATCTTCATGCAATCTTCAAAGCTGTGTTTTTGCCAAGGCATCTTGGTTATCCAGCTGCTTATGCTAATTAAATCCATGGTACTCTCTGTCTTAGCTCCCACAATGGAGTCACTCCATTCAAGGCACAACAGTCTACAGTCAATTTCTGTCAGACTTGCCCACAGGCTAATTGCAGCTGTTGAAGGATGAGTGGGTTTTACTGACCACCCTTTGGATTTCTAGCCAAAATTTTATGGATGGGGATCATGGCATCTGGATTCATCTGATACTGCTGGCAGTGCACCATCGTGATGGCAATTGGCACTTGTTGCTCTCCTACCTTCAAGAGTCCTACTGCAGAGGGGTGTTCTGATCGTCCAGGCAAGGTGTTCAATTGCTTAATGCCCTCTGCCTCTACAGCAGCTATTCCAAAAGCCCACCTGAGTCCCTTTGGATCTTTGTAATAGCTGTTCCTGAGAAAGTCTGTGCCTAGAATACACAGAGCATCTGGGCTGTGGAGACCAAAGGCATTCCCAATTAGGGAAAGCAACCCCTGTTTTATTCCCTGGGTCAAATCTGTGCCCCTCTCCCTGTCTGTCAGCCTTTTGGTCACTCCCACTCTGTTCCCCTGTTGGCCTTTTTGCCCTAACCCCACCCTTGGACACCCCCTGTCCCCTGGTAATTGGCCCCTAAAGTTTTCCCCACTTGCTGATCCCATGTACCAAACCTGGAGCCCCCACAAGCCCCATTGCCTTTGTTCCCTGAACTCTGGATGATGCAGATCTGTGGCTGAAATAAACATCTCTATAAAACCCTTGCAAAGGCCTTTCCTGCTCCTTTATTAGCTACCACCCTAATTAACAACCAGATGCAACACTGGGCCAGTCACAACTGGATGTTTCTGCCACTTCTTCCCAGTCAGGCTCACCTCAGCCTCCAGCAAAGTCATTTCCTGTGATCCTCTTGTCACCCCAACAATGGCAACAGGTTCTTCCCCCACATGTCCTGATGCCATTAGGGTACACTGTGAACCAGGATCAACTAACGCCTCATGTTTCTGTGGCTCTGATGTGCCAGGGCATTGGATCTACTCCATCCAAAAGACCTGGCTTTCCCATGCCTCTCCCTGGCTCGAGGCTGAGCCCCTCTAGCCTTGGTTATTACTTCTTTTTTGGCATACATACTAGAGGTTCTTTTAAGGGGATCTCACAGGTTATCCTCCTTTCTGTAATACCTGGCAGCTTGGTCATGGGAGGCTCCCTTCACTTTAGTGGAGCTCCCTCTGTTAACATTTCCCTCCCTGAGTTGACACACCCGTGCTGCCAGGACAGAGGTGGGTTTCTCATCTCACCTTTTCCTGTTTTCCCCATGGTTGTGCAAAAAGAACCACTAATCAGCTTGTGGGGTGTACCCTCTCTCCCTAGCTGGGGGGTGTTGGGCTCTGACTTTGGGGCCTGTGACTCGTACTCATGCTGCATTGATCTTCCTCATCTCCTCCCTTATCTCCCTCGTCTCTTAAACTCCTCTTTGAGTTCCTTAACCAGAGCAGAGACACGAGCCTGCATCGGGCTGTTGATCATACTCTTGTAATTTCTGAGCTTGTTGGTGACAGAACCCAGTCTCTTGGTTGTTACCAGCATTAATCATTGCAATGAAGGTGGTATATTGAAATGGTCCTAGATTTGTGAAATTCCACATCTGCCCTGTGCACCTGACTTTGTCATGGCCATTGTCATGCTGTCCACCCCTCCCAGAGAGCACCTCCAGTGCTGCCACTTCTCTCAGCTGCTGGATCCCTTCCTCAAGGCTCTTCCAGCACATTCTATGGTGGTGTTCCTGCATTTTCTCTATGGAAAAACCTCTCTCTTACACTCATTAAAAACTACTCCCAGAGGGAAAGGGGGTCTGGCTCCCTTACCTGATCCACACCTGAGTCCTGGGTCAAGGATCCCAAATTCCTTGCCTCAGTACCATCCAGTTGTACACCTGTACCCAAAAGGTCCCAGACCTGAAGTAATCAGATTGTATAAACCTTATGCTCCCATCATACAATGTCTTTTTGCAAATTACATAGACTTTTATACTACAGGGAATCAGTGATAATCTCAACCTCTGACTCCCCTACAGGTTGTGAGGACCCTCCTTTCTTATCTTTATTAACTGGGTGCTCTCATTTCATCTTAGACTTTTTCGTTTTTACAAGGGTGACTGCTGCTGGCTGTGCCTGCCCCTGCAGCTCAGCTGGAACCTGGACGGTTGTAATGTTTGTGGGTTCCACTGCTGCATCATCAGACTGTCCCTCTGTGAGGCAGGGGAGGGTTTCTCACTAGCTGAAGCAGTGCTTTCCTTCAGCATATGGGAATAGGAATAACAGTGTTTTCTAGGAAAATTAAAATAAAATATAGTAGTATAAAAACCAGAACCCTGATAGAGTCAGAATACAGCCTGACGCCCTGTTGGTCAGGGTGTTGTTAGCAGTGTGATTAAATGCTGACTATAGTTTTTAGGGAGTGACAGATGTGATTTTGTTGAAACAATGATTTTGGAGAAAGGTGTAGTTTCTTTTTTAAGTCTAGTGGTGATGAAGATGAACTTGGTCTTCCTCTGGGAATTTAATGGAAAAAGGCTTCTCTGATGTTTCAAATTTTCAGACTTTTTTTGGCTCTTCCTCATGGATGAGCGTGGCATCTCAAATGAGAGGATGTAATTTGATCAGTCCTGCAGTGAGATTTAGTGTCTTATTAACCGAAGATATCTTCCTGGACAAAGGTTGGGTCCTGGAAGAGATAAAGAAAAGAGCTGCACCTGGCTTTAACAGCTGGCCTGTTAACAGAGGATATTCCCCCCTCCCCCACATCCCATCTTCCCCCGCAGTTATGAGGGATGAGTCATGGAAAAGATAAGGAACACTGCTCTGCCTGGTTTTAACAGATGGTGATAGAATATATACTTCTGGTTACATCTGGCATTGCAACCTAAGACTGGCACAAAGCTCTTCCCACACCCAGGGCACTCACAGGCCTTCCCTTTCTGGTAGCTCTGTTGGTATCTGGTGCAATGAGAGCTCTGTGAGAAGCTCTTCCCACCCTTGGGACACTCACAGGGGCTGAGCCATCCCAAGGAGCGGGGCTGTGCTGTGCTCTGGTGCCTGTGCCATCCCAAGGAGGGGGCTGGCTGTGGTTTGTTTGGTGCCTGTGCCATCCCCAGGGCAGTGTCCCAGGGCAGCTCTCAGTGTCCCCAGCAGGTCACGCTGTCCAGTGCAGCCGTGCCAGCGGTCACTGCGCACTCGGGGCAGGCTGGGCTGGACGGGGCTCGGGGCAGAAACGCCGCCCCCGGGACTGGGGTCTCCCCCTGCCTCTGGGCCCAGCCCCTGGTGGCAGCGCCTTGGGCAGGGCACGGGGCTGCTGCTGGCCCAGGGGGACAGGCCTTGCCCCCTGCCAGCTGCCTGGGCCCCTCTCATGCCTGTCCCACATCCCTGGGGCTCCTGTCCCTGCTGCTCCCCAACACCTTCACTGCCCCCATCAAAGCCCCACTCAACCTCTGCACTGTGACCTCTGGAAAGAAAGAAAGAATGAGAGAAAGGAAGTGTTGTCAGATGGCCCTGGCTGGATTCCAGACACCCACCAAAGCTGCCTTCTCATTTCCCCCCAGAGATGGACAGGAGACAAAATAGAATGAAGGCTTCATGGGTTGAGATAAGGACTGGAACAGATCACGCAGCAAATGCCATAAGGGGAAAAACAGGTTTGAAATTAGAGATATTAATTGCATTTAAATGAATTGAATCAGAGCAGGATAGTGAGAAGTAAAATAAAGCTTTAAAAACATCTTCTGCCCATCTCTCCCTCCTTCCCATCTCTACCTCCTGCCTCAGTGGGTGCAGGGTCAGTTCATGACGTGTTGTTTCTCCTGCTGCTCGGGGAGAGGAGTGGTTCCCCTGCTGCACCATAAGGTTCCTCCTGGAGATGCTTCTCCATGAACTTCCCCAAGGTGAGTTCATCTCACAGACAGCAGTTCTTCACTAACTGCTCCAAAGTGAGTCCTACTTGCATGGGCTCACAAGTCCTGCCAGGACCCTGCTCCAGCGTGGGCTCCTCTCTGCACGGTTTGCAGGTCCCTGCCAGGTCCCTGCTCCAGCACAGGTTTCTCATGGGGTCCCAGTCTCCTCTCAGGCATCCCCCTGCTCCGGCACGGGCTCCTCCAGGCGCTGCAGGTGCATCTCTGCACTCCGTGCCCTCCATGGGCTGCAGGGGCCCGGCTGCCTCAGCATGGACTGCACCATGGAATGTCAGGGCAATCAGCTCCAGCCCCTGGAGCAGCTCCTGCCCTCCTCCTGCCCTGCCCTGCCTGTGTGCACAATTGTTCCTCTCACATGTTCTCACCCTGCTCTTCCCTGGCCACAGTTACAACTCCACTATAACCCAATCCTGGTGTCACCCCCTTTTCCCTCCCACAGGGCTCCTGCCCCAGCTCCTGCAGCCCCGGGAGGGAATTTGGAGAGGGGGCAGAGGGGTGCCAGCCCCCACCATGGGATGACCCCCAGCCCCTTTGTTCAACACCAAGCTGGGCTTGTGGCCAACAGGAGGAAGAGGCCGAGGGGAAGCAGATACTGCAGGTGGGACAGTGCTAAGGCTCAGGGCAAGATCCTGCCCTGCACACCTGGCTCAGGTGTGACCCTGCCCCAGGAAAGGAGCAGGACATTCCCTTCCCACAGATCCTGTACCCCAAAATCCCACTCTTGGATCCCTCACCCATCTCTGCAGTCCCTGCTCAAGCATCTCCAGGTGCTGGGAAGAGTCCAAAGGGATGGAATTTCCCACCCAGGGTCCCCAGCAAGTCCCACTTTGGATCTGCTGCCCCCAGTTTTCCCAGTGTTTCCCCTCCCTTTTCCCCAGGGCCGGGTTTCCCCCACCCCCAGTGGGTGGGAGCAGCCGAGAGCTCTGCGCTGCCCATCCCGATCTGTCCCGGCTCCATCCCTGCTCCTGCCACGGGCTGCGAGGGCTCAGGAACGGGGCAGGAGCAGTGGGGATAGGGGAGCGGTGATGGAGAAACAGCAGGAGAAGAGGTAGAGGGATTAAGATGAGGAGGAAGAGGAGGAGGAGTGGGAGGAAGAGCTGGGATAGAGGATGAGGAGCAGGAACTGGAAGCGGAGGGACCACGTAGTCCAGCCCTGCGTGTCCGCAGCCC
>NW_027635888.1:0-48578 GCF_903797595.1 Erithacus rubecula
CTTCTGGATGGAAAGCAAGGGCTTAGAGGGAAGGAGCACAGAGAGATTTGCCAGGGAAAACCTCTTGGCAAGAGGGTAGCCAGTCAGGCCTGCAAAGTGAAGACACAAAATGTAACATAAAATAATGCAAACCAAAAGCTCCACGTTGCATGGGGCACATTTCCTGGAAACCTCTATATAGCTGCCCAGGGAAACATGCTCCTGCCAGCAGCCCCTTCGGGCAGGCCAGGGCCACACCCTCACCCACTTGCACAGAGCTCCCAGGGCAGCAGCCTGGCCTCTGGGCTGCTCTGGGACAGCAGGGAGCTTAGAGCCCTGTGCTTCCAACAATGGCTCAGCTGCACATGCAGCCTCCTGCTCCTCTCCCTGCCCCACAGCTGAGCAGCCCTACAGCTCCACGGGGCACTGGGAGCAGCACAGCTCATAGCAGGAGGCACCTGCAGGGCAGAACTGTTCCCTGGCAATTTGCACAGGCTCTCCAGGCTGGCACAAGACCCTTCCTCCTGCCAGAGAGTGGCCCAGCTCCCACCTTACCTCTGTGTGAGTCTGAGTCCTGCTCACAAAGGAGCAGGTGAGTTAGATGAACCTCCTCCTTTATCATACCATATGCGTGTCCAATGGTTGAAGATCTAGAGGGACTTTTGAATTCTTGAGAAAATTTCTTTGTTTTTATTTTTTTAGGGATGTAGCCTGTGTTTAATTCCTCTGAACACTATTGAGTTATCAGGTCTGAAGGGAAAGGTGGAAAGCTCCAATGATAAGAGGGGAGGAAAGATTTCTTCTTGATGGTGGCCTTTTGTGAATATCCAGTAAAGATCCACACAGATGTGTCTGCTATTTCTGCAAACCTCAAAGAGCTCTCAGCAAGCAGGCAGGCCTTGCTGGTGGCTTTGTAGCACCGTAATATCATCCTCAGTGTTGGACCCAATCACCAAGCAGAGGAAGAACAGGAAATTTATCTGTAGTGAGACCCAACATGGATGGCTAAGAAAGAAACAGGACTTGCATCTCCTGACCATGTCTAATTTGTGGTCAACTGTGGCCACAGTCCCTGTCCTGGCTGACAGTATGAGTGATTTGGCTACTGTCAAAAAGGAGAAAGCAGAGCAAACTAATGACAGAATGTTGTGATGCCATGGGCGTCCTTGCAAGATCAACTGTAGCTGTCAGACACCAACTCTGGCACAGGGCCAGCACTGACCCCCATGGACCAATTTTCCCTGAACACTGGTGGGATTTTTTGCCATTTTGGTCAGGCCTTTCAGCTCCTTTCTAACCTCACCTTTTCCTTCTGTGGCCTTTCCTTTTCCTGTAGAATCCATGTTTGAACCCATGTTTCTGTCTCACAGAAGTATCTCTGTTGAATTTGGGAACTGTCTGGGATAGACAGCGACAGGAGCTGGTCCCCAGCTCTAGAACAAGGTGGGGTGACTCCAATGGCCAGCAGTGGGCACAGACAGCAGAGCCAGACGTGTCTCCTGCTGCGTCTCCAGCCGCTGTGTCCGTGTCACCCACAACCTTCCCAGCCCCAGCGTGGGGCTGCCCCTTTGTGACGCGCTCGCCCCTGGTTCTCTCGTTTCCATGGCCACAGAACCCCCACCCCAGCTCCATCCCCTTCCCTTCCTAAGCGCAGCCATCCCTGGGCCCTGCCAGACCTGAAGGTTTGACACTGTCTAGAAATCTGATGCTTTACAAAGCTACTTTTCAAGGCCTTCATTTCTCTAATTCCCACTCAGTTCTGGGCTGCAACTTGTTGGTTGGGAATTTTGTTTATTTCTCTTCACAACAAATAAAGTGTGGGACACAACCAGGTGTTGGAATAAAAGAAGCTTTGCATTCCCCAGTAGATGACCCCTGAATTCAGTTGGCTGATATCATTAGGGAACAAACTGACCATCCAAATGTTCCACCTTTGCTCTGCTTCATTGCTTCAGGGGTTTATTCTCTGCTTTCTTTATTGCAGAGACACTGAAACACAACATAAACAGGATTTGCCTCAAAATATTTCTGATCTTGGCGCTTCCTGACAATTCAAAATTTTCTTAATGGAAATAGCATGGGACACGTTTTTCTGAAATACTCTTCAACAGAGTGGTTAAAACTGATCATGCTTGATAGGGCAGAACTGAGCATGAGCCAAGGGACCAGTGGGTCTGATCCCTTTTCCTGCATCAGCAAAATTATTTATTCAAATCTCATCTCTCCTACCTCCTCAAAGAAGCTGTTCGCTCTTCATACGTTGCCCCCAGTATTTAGTGGGCCAGTATGATCAGTGTGTCTGTCGGGTGGAAATTCGCCATGCAAAGGTTCTCCTTTATTGTGGCAGGGGTTTATTCCTGCTTTCTTTCCTGCAGACACACCCAAACTCAATAGGAGGGGGCAGGGGAGTTAGAATAGTTCACTACTTCTAATACAAGCATATATGGATTTAAGCAGGGACATTGGCTAATCATACTGGGGACTGGTTTGAAAGCCTTGTCTCTAGCAATTCCCACCAGGTGGCAAGATTTTTTCTGGAGAAAGGAGTAGATAAGTATGGAGGAAGTTTGGCAAGGGAAATATGCAACCAATCAATGTGATTGATAAAGCATAGTTCCATTTATTGAAGGCACCATCTATATTTGTAATCCAAAATATAATGACTAAGCATATTTGGCACAATTTCATTGGTTTGAGGTACATACGCCTCTCCTACTATTGGATCTTGCAAGAGTGAGATGACCACCCCTTCTACTTTTTCAGCTATGTCTGTGTACGTGCTTTTTAGCAGCAAACCTACTGCATCTATCCTCTATGTAGCAACAAATTAACCATCTCTTCCTTCTCGCACATCCTCTAGCTGCAGAAGTATCAATTTTATGAATAGGCTGCTATAGTCTGACCTTGCTAATACGTGCAGTTTAGCAGATAGATTATTGCCCTGAATCCTCAGACGAGCCATTTTCATGGCCTGCTAAGAAGGCCTCAGCTGAGCCATGTCCGTTACTTGCTAGCCAAGCATCAACAGCTAGGTCTATTAAGTTGGTAATTTGGGCTATCCTGCTTTTGTTGTATGTTACAATGATATAATCGAGCAATCTGTGTCCTTACTGTCTGTGGTCCATTTTGTGCTTTATTATTTTGCTCCTACAAACATTGCTTATTCTACAGTACTGTATAATTCTTACATGAGTTAGATTATATTCATATATTGCAAGATCACTATGTAAAAATCCCTTCCTTACTAAATAGGTTTCCCATAACATTATTGAGGACCATATCAACTTATGGGGCACACTTTAAACATTATAACAGTTCAAACAAAAGCTATCTTCATCTTTGAAAACAGAGGTCTTTCTTCTTCTCTTTACTGGGGGGCAGCAGGGATCTTCATCTCTCCTCTTTATTCAAACTTATGGGATAACAACTGTTTCAACATCTGCTCATTTCAGCACAAATGCCTCTGCTCATATCTACAATTAAACCTGTAATCTCTGTGTGCTGTAGGGAAATGAGTCTCTTCTCCATAGCTTAAAAAAAGAGAAATTTCAGTCCATGACTCTCCTCTTTCCCTCATCTGGGGCCTGACTCTTCCTTTTGTCTGGCCTCGGTGTTTTCGTATTGTTTCTGTGCATATCTTCATCTTGGTCCTGTTCTTTCACTCAGGATAGAGAACAAAGTGTCTGCAAGTCTCATTCTGGGTAATGAAAGAGTGAATATCTTGATCAGGATGTGGCTGGAGAAATTGGGATGGAGCATTTCAGACCAGCTGGGACTGGGATGGGATCGCAAGGGCCCAGCCAGAGAGCGGTGGTGGTTGTTCTGGGTGCATGGCTGTTTTCTGGTGTTTGCTGCATTCAATTCCAGCCACGGGCGGATGGGTTTCCCTTCCCCTGCCCAGCAGTGAAGGGTGAGTCCCTTGCCAGGACGGGCCCAGCTGTGTTTGCCCCAGGCTGCGCTGCCCAGGAGGGCCCGGCCGCCCGGAGCCGCTCTCCCGGTGGGAAAATGCCCCGCGGACCAGGGCAGGGCAGGGTTTGAATGTCTGCTGGATGTTCTGCTGAGCCATGGGCTCCCTGGCTGTGCCAGGGGGGAATCCAAGATCCTGGCAGCTGCGAGGGCCTCCCCTCTCTGGTTCTATTGGGGACCCTGCTGAAAACGGGGCCCAGAGTCAGAGCCCAGCCCTGGCCCAGGCCCGGCCAGGCCTGTGGGCTGCACGGAGGGGCCTGGCTGGTGTTACCTGTACTGAGGCCAGAAGCAAAAGAGAACTTTCTCAGCGTTTTTTCACCTTTACATGTGTGTTTCACAAAGAACCTTTCTCATTGGTGTAATGTGGGAATCCTTAAAATCAGAAGGTGCAAAAACATCAGGCCTCAGAGACAGCAGAACTGCAATTAGAGCAAAGAGGAAAGCATAAGGCATGTCAGCAGAAAAGTTCTATGACATGTAGAAAGCAAGGACAAATAGAGCAATGGTCTGTGTATTAACGCTTGGTTGAATAATTCTCTAAGCTGCAGAAAAGTATATCTAGCAAGATATTAGGAAGGTCTAAGCTTAATAATGGAGCTCTGTGCATTGTATTTTAAGGCTTACAAGTAGGTATTGTATTCAAAATAAGCAAGTATTGTTTTAACCAAAGGTATGTGCACTTATAGTGGTTGGATGAAACTATTGTCATCATGCTTTTGCTTTTTGTGATTGGTCAAAAACCTTTCAAAGTGCATTGTAACATCACTATTCTCTGGCTGTTGCTGAGAGCATGAGCTGCTGGCATCTTCCTGCTGTTCCAACCTTGTAATGGCACTGATGCTTGGGAGGAAAGGAAAAATAATAAAGCAGCTTGAGAGACGTTCCACAGCAGTCCCATCCCGTTCGTGATTCTGTGCATAAACCCCTGGCTTGCGTTAGTGTAACAGTATTTCAATATTAAAAATCAGACACCAATTGGTCCTTGTCAAGTCCATGGGAGGCTGCCCAGGTCCTGGCTGAGAAAAATTTCAGGGAATCTTTACAAACCATCACAGCAGCCTAGAAATAACAGGGTCCCTGTGTGAGAGATGATTGGATGGATTTGAACACATAGAAAGGATCCCAGCCAATGCATTGAACCCTAAGTGCAGATGCATCATTGGCCAGGGAAATAGTTGTGTTAAGACCCCAATCAATCACGTGTTTATCTGGGACATTCAAACCCTTGATTAAGAGGAGTCCCAAACAATAAAGAAAGCTTTTGTCATATGGATCACTGAGGGTTCATGTGAGCTCTGTCTCCTACCACAACCTGAATTGATGTAATAGGTGTGGTCAGTTGGAGTGTTCAGTTAGGTGGTCAGTGGGATGTGGTCAGTGGGGGTGGTCATTGGGGATGTGGTCAGTGGTTTGGTCACTGGGGTGTTGTCCATGGGTTTGGTCAGTGAGTGAGGTCAGTGTGCCATGGTCATTGCAGTGGTCAGTGAGGTGTGGTTGGTGGGTGTTGTCAATAAGTGTGGTTATTAAGGAGGGGAGTGAAGTGTGGTCAGTGGTTGTGCTCATTGGAATGGAAAGTGAGTATGGCCAATAAGTGTGGTCAGTGTAAGTGGCTAGTGAGGTTTGGCCAGTGGGTGTGGTCAGTGGTTGTGGTCAATGGGGATGTGGTGAGTTGGGTGGTCATTGGGGTGTGGTCAGTGGATGGGCTGAGTGGATGTGTTCAGTGGGTGTGCTCAGTGGAGGTATGGTCAGTTGGGTGGTAAGTGGGATGTACTCAGTGGGTGTGGTTAGTGGGGTGTGAGCATTTTGGCAAAGGGTGCGGCCAGTCTGTGTGGTCAGTGGTTTGTGGCCAATGGTAGTGGTCAGTGGTGGTGAGGTCAGTTGGGTTCTCAGTGGGTGTGGTCAGTGAGTGTGACCAGGGGGTGTTGTCATTGTGTGTGGGCAGTGGGATGTGATCAGTAGCTATAATCAGTGGATGTGGTCAGTTGGGATGTTGGTGGGGCTTGGTAACTGGGTGTGGTCAGTTGGGTAGTCAGTTGGTGTGGCCATGGGTAGTGGTCAATGGGTGCAGTCAGTGGCAGTGATCAGTGGGGTGTGGTCAAAGGGTGTGGTCATTAAGGGTAGCCTGCAGGGTAGTCAGTGGTTGTGGTCAGTAGTAGAGTGGTCAGAGGATGTGGTCAGTGGGTGTGATCATTTCTCAGGACTATATGGTTGGGTCAGTGGGGTGGTCATTGTGTTTGGTCAGTGGGTGTCATCAGCGGGAGTGGCAGTGGGTTGTGGACATTGGTGGCCTGGAAGTAGGTGTAGTCAGTGAGGGTAGTCAGTGGACGTGGTCAGTGTGTGTGGTCATTGAGGTGGACAGTGGATATGGTCAGTTGGTGTGGTCAGTGGATGTGGCCAGTTTTTGCGGTTACTGGGGGTGGTCAGTGTTGTGTGGTCAGTCCATACAGTTAGTGGGCATGGTCATTGGGGTGGTCAGTGGATGTGATCAATGGGTGTGGTCAGTCATGGTGTGGTTAGTTGGGTGGCCAGTGGATTTTGGTCAGTAGGAGTGGACTGTGGGTGTGGTCAGTGGGAGAATTCATTGGGGTGTGGCCAGTGGGTGTGGTCAGTGGGCTGTGGGAATTGGTGTCTTGGCAATGGGTGTGTTCACTGGGTGTGGTCAGTAGCTGTGGTCAGTGGCATGGTCAGTGGGTTTGATCAGTAGGAGGTGGTCAGTGTTTGTTGTCAGTGGCAGAATGGTCAGTGGCAGTGTGCTCAGTTGCTATTTAGTGGATGTGGTCAGTGGGGTGCAGGCATTGGTGTCTTCATAGTGGGTGTGGTCAGAAGGGTGTGGTCACTGGTTGTGGTTAGGGTGAAGGACGGGTGCAGTCAGTGTGTGTGGTCAGAGGGGTGTGGTCACTGGTTTTGGGGAAAGGGTGTGGACAGTGGTGTGTAGGCAGTGGGTGTGCTCAGTGGGCTGCGGTTATTGGGGTGTGGTTAGCAGAGATGGTTTGTGAGTGTGTTCAGTGGGTGTGGTCACTAGCTGTGGTCAGTGGGTGTGGTCAGTGGATGTGGTCAATTGGGTAACGGGTGAGGACTGTCAGTTGGGTGATCAGGGGATGTGGTCATTGGTGTGGTCAGTGGGTGTGAGCAGTGGGTGTGGTCAGTGGGTTTGGTCAGTGAGGGATGGTCACTTGGTGTGGTCTTTGTGGGTAGTGGGGGTGATCAGTGGGGGTGTGGTCAGTGGGTGAGGTCAGTGAGGGTGTGGTCACTTGGGTGGTCATTGCATTGTGGTCAGTGGGGTGACCATTGGGTGTGGTCAGTGGGGTGGTCAGTAGGTGTGATCAGTGGTTGGGGCCAGTGGGCAGTGGTCCTTGTGGTGGTCAGTGGGGTGTGATTAGTAGATGTTATCAGTGGGGTATGGGCCTTGGTGTCTGGGCAGTGGGTGTGGTCAGTGGGTGTGTTCAGTGATGGGGGTGGCAAGTTGGTGTGGCCAGCGGCATGTGGTCAGTCAGGGTATGGTCAGTTGGGTGGTCAGCTTGTTCAGTTGTGTGGTCAGTGGATTGTGGTTAGTGGGTATGGACAGTGGGAGTGGTCAGTGGGAGTGGTCAGTGGGTGTGGCCATTTGGGGTGATCGGTGCTGGAAGTGTGGGAAATAGGATGTGGTCAGTAGCTGTATAGTCCATGGTAATATGGTCAGTTGGGTTGTCACTGGGGATGGCGAGTGCAGGTGGTCAGAGGGAGTGTGGTAAGCAGTTCTAGCCAGAGGATTTGGTCAGATAGGTTGCCATTGGAGAGTGGCCAGTGGGTATGGTCAGTGGTTGTGGTCAGTGAATGCGGTCAATTCGGTAGTTGGGTGGTGGTGGCCAGTTGGGTGGTCAGGGGATGTGGTTGTTGGTGTGGTCAGTGAAGGTATGGTCAGTTTGTCAGTGGAGTGTGGTCAGTGGGTGTGGTCAGTGGGGTGTGGGCATTGGTTTCTTGGATATGGGTGTGCTCAGTGGTTATATTCAGTTTGGGCGTGGTCAGTTTGGAGGTCATTGGGGTGTGGTCCATTGGTGTATTCAGTGAGATGTGCT
Organism: Erithacus rubecula; assembly: GCF_903797595.1. NCBI lineage: Eukaryota > Metazoa > Chordata > Aves > Passeriformes > Muscicapidae > Erithacus > Erithacus rubecula. Next base: position 8,001 of record NW_027635888.1, read on the forward strand.
CAGTGGAGGTATGGTCATTAGGGCAGTGAGTAGCGTGTGGCCAGTGCCTATAGTCAGTGGGTGCAGTCAGTGAGGGTGGTCAGTGGATGTGGTCAGTGAGAGAACTTGGTGGGATGTTGTGGTAAATAATCTCAGTTGAGAAATGTTAGGAGTTGTTAGAAGAGTTAAAGGGATTGTTGTTACCTTATTGTTTTATCCACTTGTTGATTCGCTAGTTCTCTGGTCAGGTTGCTGTGTTGTCTTCCCCAGTTGAATGTACAGTCCCTATATACTTCAAATCCCAGTTTATTGTATTCCCCTATCCCAGTTCTCCATTTCCGCCCTTCCACTTCCCATTTCCGCCCTCTCCACTTCCCACTTCCGCCCTTTCTTCTTACCGTTTCCGCCCTTTCCCTTACCTCATTTCCGGCCTACTGCTGCCTGCCTATCAAGGTAGCAACACCCTATATGTAAATCCCCAGAAGTTTCCCAGTACCACCATTACCGGAAGTTGTTGCAAAAGAAAAGATTCACAAAAGTAGTCAACCAGCACTGAATCCAAGTACACGGATCACCTCAACTAGTGAGCTGAGTCATCTGCAATGTGCCCTTTGTAACTATTTAATTACCGCAATCTGAAGAGCAGTTGAGGAGATTGACACCCCCAGACCAACGAGCCACAAGCGAGTTCTGGACGTGCCTGTGAGGTTGGAACTCCCATTCCTGCCCTTGGACAGGATTGCACGGGATCCTCCTTTCCACGTTGGACGAGCAACAGCAACAGGCGTTGAGCCTCCCTACGACCCCCCATTAATAAAAGAGCTGCTATTTAATAAAGGCTTCGGCCCGCGCTTATTTATTTCAGTTTTGGGGGCTCGTCCGGGATTGGCCACGCCCAGAAGAGGACGTCGGAGGGGGAGGCGCCACCCCGAAGAGGCCCTCTGGGACAGCTGGCCACCCCGGACCCGGAGCTGCGCGGGACCAGGACAACGCGGGAAGAGCTGGTAAGAAGACCGGCGGCGGGCACGGGAGGCGAGCGAGTGTGGTGTGGATGAGACGGGGGCTGGCAGCTCAGACCCCCGAAGCGAGTGTGGACCCCTGAGTACCGCGGTTCCGGACTCCCGCGAGGGGGCCGGCCGGGAAAAGGGGGAAGCGAGTGAGGCCTACCAAGGCCTGGAGGTTGAAAGAGGCGTCTCCTGGGGTAGTAGCCCCCCCCCTATATCTCCGGGCGTGCGGAGGGCTAGGGTTGGTAGTGCGTGTGGCACGCGGCAGTGGTTGGACTGGGGCGAGCAACGCGAACCCTGGTAGGCCTGACTTTAAGGGGGGTGCAGGAAGGGGTAGCCGGCGCCCCGCTGGGACCGAGCCCCCCCAGGGACGAGGGTTTAGGAAGGGGTATCCGGGCCCCGCTGGGACCTAACCCAACTCCCTCCAATATCTGGGAAGAGTAGAGGGAGGGGTGACCGGGGCCCCGCTAGAGACCGGCTCTGTCCCAGTTTTTACTTGGTTGTCAGGAGTGTGGGGAGGGGTGGAGACCAACCCCGTTAGGGACCCAACTCTTGTGTGGTTAAGAGTGGAAGCGACAGTCCAACTGTTTGGAAAGGGCTGTGGGAGAGTGAGTGTAGTGGGGAGTGGCAGTCCGACTGTTTTGAAAGGGCTGTGGGAGAGTGAGTGTAGTGGGGAGTGGCAGTCCGACTGTTTTGAAAGGGCTGCGGAGTGAGTGTGAGAAGAGTGGCAGTCCGACTGTTTTGAAAGGGCTGCGGAGTGAGTGTGAGAAGAGTGGCAGTCCTACTGTTGCAAAAGGACTGGCAGCCTAACTGTTTTGAACGGGCTGCGGAGTGAGTGAGGTAACTGTCAAGTGAATCCTGTTGGAGACCAGTTCTTTCCTTTATCAGTTTTATTGCCCGTCAGTAATTTTCCTTTTGAGTAGGGGCACCTTATAACTTTCTGTAAAAAGGGAATCTATATTATAATTTAGAAAGGGCCAAATTATTTTTTTTGTTGTTAAAAGTTGTGTTGCCTGTCATTAAATTTCTGTTTGGGTAGAGGCACCTTAGAATTTCTTTCAGGCCTAATCAGAGCCACAGCCATGGGGGCTTGTATGAGCAAAGGTAGTGGTGGCGCTAAAAAAAGAAAAAGAAAAGGGAAAGAACATTCCCCCTGACAGTCCCCTGGCAATAATGTTAAATCAATGGGACACCCGAGAGGCCACAAAGAATCTGGATAAAATTAAAATGATCCACTATTGTATAGAGGTGTGGCCTGAGTTAAATCTACCAGGACAATGGCCTTGGTACGGAACCCAAGACCCATGGATGTGTTCCCTATTAAATCAGTATTTAAAAACTTGGGAGAGTTCTAATATTGAGCAACTTCAGTATGCAGCCTGTTGGGAAACTAACACTATAAACAAAGAACCTGTGAGAATATGTAAAGTTCAAGAGCAAAAAAGAGAAGAGCAGGAAAGGGAAAAGGTTAAGAACTGGGATCCCCTTGATAACCTACCTTCTCCCCCTCCCCCTGCTCCTCTTAATCCTCTACCAAGCTCCTTACCTCCACTGTTACCGAGCTCCTTGCCTCCGCCACTAACATTTCCCCACTCATCTTCACTTGAACTCTCAATTCCCCTTCATCCCAAATCCACTGAGACTTGTTCTTTACCACCCCCACCTAACACCCCAGTTTCGAATCAAAACACCATCCCCACGCCTTCACCCTCGACCTTACCTTTGCCACTACTTCCTCCACCTTCCTTAACCCCTACTGCTAGTTTGGTCCCTGCACCTTCACCAATAGCAGTCCCCTCACCCCCTTCCAGTTGGGAGTTAAACCTGTCCCCAACGGATAGTAATGTATCCTGCAATAGCCAAGAAGCATCCACCTACGTGTCAGGTAGTAAACTAATGGAAGGGCCCCACTGTAATACCCGGTCTAAAACAAGGGCAGAAAAACTATTCCCACTTAGGGAAGTCCCAATGGGCGGGATAGCTGGTGGAGTAGGGTTTGTGAATGCCCCGTTAACAGCATCCGAAGTTAGGGGGTTCAAAAAGGAAATAGGAAGCATAATAGAGGATCCGGTGGGCATTTCAAATCAGGTGGACCAATTCCTAGGACCCAATATCTATACCTGGGGAGAGATGAACTCAATCATTAACATACTATTCAGCTCAGAGGAGGTCCGTATGATACGAGCAGCAGCCTTACGTATCTGGGATAGAGAGAACAGACAGGGACCACCTGGTGACCAGAAATTACCTCTAGCAGATCCTGGGTGGGATCCCAATCAGGAAGAAGGGAGAAGAAATATGAGCGATTATAGGTCCTTAATAATCAGAGGAATAAAAGAGTCTGTGCCTCGCAATAGTAACACTAAACTGGCCTTTGATGGAGTACAGGAAAAAGATGAGACCCCGGCAGCCTGGCTTAGTCGACTAAGGAGGAACTTCCAACTTTATTCAAATATAGACCCGGATAGCCCTGAAGGCCAAGTATTATTAAAGGTACACTTTGTTACAAAAGCCTGGCCTGATATCAGAAGGAAACTGGAAAAACTCGAGGACTGGCAAGAAAAGGGAATTAATGATTTACTTAAAGAGGCCTTAAGAGTGTACTTGAGGAGAGAGGAAGAAAAAGCGAAGGCAAAAGCAAGGGTTATGGTGGCAGTTGCCAGAGAATGTGTGGGGGCAAATAAAGACCAACTAGGAGGGCCGTTGAAACCCAATGGGGGAGAACCCAGACCCTTACTAAGGGGATCCAGGGACTATTCTGAAGTAAGTGAAAATAACCATAACAAGAAATTTGGAGGGTTCCAAACTGAAAGAAGGTGTTATTACTGTGGGGAAGTAGGACACATAAAAAAGTGGTGTAAGAAGCTTTCCCTAGATGAAGCCATTGCCAAAGAGCAGGACACCCTGGAGAAGATCTTAAGGGGTGATGATTAGGGGTGTCAGGGGCTCTACCCATTAGGGGACCTCATGGACCATCAAGAGGAGCCCTTGGTAAATTTTGACGTTGGTCCCCAAAATTTAGAACTTGAGTTCTTGGTTGATACAGGAGCTGACCGATCCAGCTTAAAGGAGCTCCCAGCAGGAGTTAATATAAGTAATAGAACTTGTGAAGTGATAGGGGCAGAAGGAAAGCCGTTCAAGGCTGCCATAATTGAAAAAGTTGAAATAAAAGGGAATTTCAGACGGTGTGTGGCGGACCTGATTTACCTTCCCCATTTAGAGAAGAACTTGCTGGGGAGGGATCTCCAAATTCAATTGGGCGTGGCAGTCATCCCAAAGGATGGAAAAATGATAGTTCACATAATGAAGTTAACTGAAGGAGATATAAAGGAAATTAATTCTGAGGTATGGGCAGAGGGAGAGAAAAGTGGTTTCTTAAACATCCCACCAATAACTATACAAATGAAGGCAGACACTCCCCCTATCAGAATTAAGCAGTACCCCATGTCCTTGGAAGGGAAAAGGGGTTTAGCCCCGGTTATAGAACATCTATTAGTGGAAGGCATCTTGGAACCATGCCTGTCTCCCCATAATACACCTATACTGGCAGTGAAAAAAGCAAATGGCAAATACAGACTGGTGCAGGATCTGAGGGAAATCAATAAAAGAACTATTACCAGGTATCCTGTCGTGCCCAACCCCTATAATCTTTTGAGCAAAATCCCAAGAGAGCATGCTTGGTTTACTATCATAGATCTGAAGGATGCATTTTGGGCATGCCCACTGGCTGAGGAGTGCCGGGATTGGTTTGCTTTTGAATGGGAAAATCCAGATGGAAATAGGAAACAGCAGTTGAGATGGACACGATTACCTCAAGGGTTTACAGAATCTCCCAACCTTTTCGAGCAAGCTCTAGAGGGGATATTGGAGCAGTTCATTCCGGAAAATGAAGTCCAAATCCTCCAATATGTAGACGATTTGCTAATCTCTGGGGAAGAACAAGAACAAGTAAAAGTAACTAGTATCAATCTCCTAAATTTTCTAGGGGCAAAGGGGTTAAAAGTATCCCGGGACAAATTGCAGTTTGTTGAGTCTGAAGTTATTTTCCTTGGTCACATAATTGGGAAAGGATACAAAAAGTTAAGTCCAGAAAGAATCTCAGGAATTCTATCCATACCGACCCCAAAAACAAAACGTGATGTAAGGAAACTTTTGGGTCTCTTTGGATATTGTAAATTTTGGTTAGATAAATATACTCAGAGTGTTAAATTCCTCTATGACAAGCTTGTGGATTCTGAACCTATAAATTGGACACCTAAAGATGAAGAGCAATTGGATAAATTAAAAGAAAAATTATCCTCAGCACCACTTCTAAGCTTGCCCGACCTTAAAAAGGAGTTTGATTTGTTTATTAATACAGAAGGGGGAGTTGCTTATGGGGTATTAACGCAGGAATGGGGAGGTTGCCGAAAACCAATAGCTTACCTTTCCAAGTTGCTAGATCCAGTGGCAAAGGGGTGGCCCACGTGTCTCCAAGCGGTTGCAGCTGCAGCTACCCTAATAGAGGATGCCCAAAAAGTAACCCTGCAAGGAAAAATTAAAGTGCATACCCCACATGACATTAAAACAATTCTAAACCAAGGAGCTCAGCAGTGGTTAACGGAGGCCAGAATATTAAAATACGAAATTATATTAATGACTACAGATAACTTAACGTTAGTCACCTCCCAGAGCCTAAATCCAGCCCAGTTTCTTTCGGGAGAACCTTTACAGAAACTGGAGCACAATTGTCTGGAGCTTATAAATTTCCAGACCAAAATAAGAGAGGACCTTGAGAGTATACCACTGCCCTATGGAAAAACATTATTCATTGATGGGTCATCAAAGGTAATACACGGGAAGAGAGCATCTGGGTATGCTGTCATTGAAGGAGCAAAGGGCAAAAACCTGGAGGTTTTAGAAAAAGGGAAGCTGCCCTCTAATTGGTCAGCCCAATGCTGTGAAATTTACGCTTTAAAAAGAGGATTAGATTTGCTGGAAGGGGAACAGGGAACTATCTATACAGACTCGAAATACGCGTTTGGGGTAGTCCATACCTTTGGAAAAATCTGGGAAGAGCGTGGCTATCTAAATTCGAAGGGAAAAGATCTAATACACAAAGATTTAATAAAGCTGGTATTGGAGTCCTTACTTAAGCCTGCAGAAATTGCAGTAGTTCACATAAGGGGTCACCAAAAAGGAGATACTTTTGAGGAAAGAGGCAATCGTTTTGCTGACCAAATAGCTAAGGAGGCCACCTTAAGTTCAGAAAGGCCTGTAAAAATCCTAAAGTTAAATGATGCACCCCGAGAACCAGAAAAAGAGGAGCCTATTTTCAGTGAAAAGGAGTTAAAAGTAATAAAGGAACTAAAATTACGCCAAGGGAACCAGGGGGAGTGGGTAATGTCAGATGGGCGCAAGTTTCTAAATAAGGCACTAGCCCGGAAATTGTTGTCAGAAATACATGGACTAACCCACTGGGGGGTTCAAGGATTATGCGATCATTTCCTGAAAGAAAATTTTTGTGTTGGAATATACGATCTAGCGAAGGCAATAACAAAGGGATGTCTAATCTGTCAAAAAGTCAACCAGAAAGTAATGCGTAAGGCAGAACCCGGAGGAAGAAAATTAGCCTTAAGGCCATTCCAAAGTATCCAAATAGATTTTACCGAAATGCCCCCAGTCCAAAAGTATAGACACTTATTAGTTATGGTAGACCATCTCACCCATTGGGTGGAAGCCTTCCCCACAGTAAAGGAAACATCAGAAGTGGTTGTAAAAATAATTCTGGAGCAAATTATTCCTAGGTATGGGTTGGTTAACAATATTGACTCTGATAGAGGCCCACACTTTACCTCCCGAGTACTACACCAAATTATCGAAGCCCTGGGAATTAAATGGAGATTGCACACTCCGTGGCACCCCCAAAGCTCCGGAAGGGTGGAAAGAATGAATAAAACCCTAAAAAATGTGTTAACAAAATTAATTGAGGAAACACAAATGAATTGGCTCAAGTGTTTGCCCCTTGCCTTATTACGTATTAGAACAAGGCCGCGTGCTGACATAGGGGTCTCCCCCTATGAAATTATGTTTGGGCTCCCCTTCTTAATCACCCCCTTCAGTTCAGCAAACTATTTAGAGGGAGAAGCTGCAACCCGAGAGTATCTAAGAGTTATTGGAAAAACTATAGAGTCTCTTAAAAAGAAAGCCTATCTACCTCAAACCTCCCCGCTTGACTCAGATGCTCACCAGATTAGCCCGGGGGATTGGGTTCTTATTAAATCCTGGACTCACACTCCTTTATCTCCTAGATACGAAGGCCCCTTCCAAGTCTTACTCACTACACACACTGCCGTGAGAACGCAAGAAAGAGGTTGGACCCACATTTCCAGAATAAAAGGACCTATTCCACCTCCCACTGGCGAAACAAATCCCGTGATATCTCACTCAGGAACTCCTGAATGGACTGTGGCTAAGAGTCCTACTGGTCTCCGACTTGCTTTTAAAAGGAAAGCAAAAGACAGTTAAAACAGTTCAAACAGTCACTGCTGTTACTAAAAGTTCAGAGGCAACTTTGTACGAGGTTAAATCCCCGCTGGTTTAGTTACTTGTTGTTGTAACCATAAAATAACATTGTAAAATGATGAGTTTTGTACCAGTTTAGCACAATTCATGTTGCAAGTTCATACATTCTTCTCCAAGTTTAAATAGCACCTAATCTTCTACCACCAAATTAAGCCCCCAGTTACAATATAGGGCCAGTTCTCCTGCAGAGCATCCCCCAAAAGCTATTAATCAAATAGCCTGGGAGAGGGAAATGAAGAGACTCTGGGAAGCGGTTGCTTTACCCAAAGGGATCTCCACCCCCAGGAGGCAAGACCGGGTGAGACCCAGAGGGGTTCATACCGGACTCCTGGGAAAAATTTTGATGGCCCTGCTTGCAAGCAGTTTCGCGAGGAGCGAAGAAATGCAGTGCACTAAGTGCTACCACCCACTTTATGATGGAGAAACTTTGGGGTCTCTAATCAGAGTCCATACTAACATAAATCCCAGTTGTTTTAACAACTCCCAAATAACCACCTGTCGGGAGAATGGAAAGACTTACTGGATCGCTAAAAACACTGCGACTTATCGCCAGCGCTTACTTGGGGAGTGCCCTGCAGGAGAAGCCTGGCTTTGTTTCGAACATACAGGAAACCAAAGAGAACCAATAGATTTAGTTAAGGAAAAACAATTGGTAGTGGCTACTAAAAAAGAAAATGAATTGGAAATATCCTTGGGAAAAAATTTGTTCATAGATTTGGTCGAAAGAGTTAGTAAAGAGCTAAATATAACAGATTGTTGGGTATGCGGGAACACACAAATGTCAGGAATTTGGCCTTGGGAAGGAATTAGCTTGAAGCCCTTAGAAATCTTAAAGTGGAAACAAATGAAGCAAGCACCCCAAATGCAGGGACAAAGGCAAAAGAAAGAACAATGGAATTTAAAATACAAAATAATTGGAGAAGAATGTATAAAAAGAACGGGAAACTCGTACAAAACATTTGTAGGAACCATGGCATGCAAAAGATACCTAACTACAAAGAATTCAATTATAAGGTGGATTCCTAGAGAACCAAACAAATATTGGTCTGTGAACAAAAAGGAAAAAGGATGTATTTATCACGAAGGGTACAATTTGTATGAATGTGCTGAAAAGCGGATAAATCCCTTCTGGGAGATAAGAGAATTATCCAAATATTGGGAATGCCCAACAGAAACAAATGAAACATTTTGGGAAGCACCTAAACATTTATTTTGGATATGTGGAAATACTGCGTATACCAATCTCCCTGGAGATTGGTTTGGGAGCTGCACGATAGGAATCATTAAGCCGGCCTTTTTCCTACTCCCCAGAGACTCAGGTGCTAAATTAGGAGTTCCTTTATATGATGACTTGAAGAGAAATGACCGGGAAAAAAGAAGTGTAATTGATATAAGTGGCACCCAAAAATGGAAAGGGGAAGTGTGGACACCTGAGCGGATTATTGAAGTTTATGGACCAGCTACCTGGGCACAGGATGGATCCTGGGGATATCGCACCCCAATTTATATGCTAAACCGAATTATAAGACTCCAGGCAGTGCTGGAAGTAATATCAAACCAAACTGCCTTGGCCCTAGATTATGTCACCGACCAGCTGACCCAAACCAGAGCAGTAGTTTACCAAATCCGACTTGCAGTAGACTACCTGCTAGCGAATGAAGGTGGAATATGTGGAAAATTCAATACATCGGAATGCTGTCTGGAAATAGACGATAAAAGTGAAGTAATCCGTAACATCTCTAAAGAGATACGTAAAGTGGCGTATGTGGGCGCTCAAAAATGGACCCCCTTGGTAAGCTCAAGCTGGTGGGATGATTTTTGGTCATTTAAGACCAAGTGGTGGAAAAAGGCAGCCTTTCTGATTGTAAGTGCAGTTATAAGCTTTTTGTTTTTCCCATGCTTGTTCCCCTGTTTAATCAAAATTATAAATTCGACAATACAAGCTAGCATTTCAAATATGGCTAATCAAACCAAAGCTAAAATTATGATGATGGAAAGCCAAGAGTCAGAACATGAGTCTGCAAGACAAATTTTTGATCAATACCAAAAACTAAGGAAATTCTATTCCCAAGAGACTCAAATTTCAGATTGATGCGGGCCAAGACCCGATCAAAAAGATAAAGGGGGGATTGTGGTAAATAATCTCAGTTGAGAAATGTTAGGAGTTGTTAGAAGAGTTAAAGGGATTGTTGTTACCTTATTGTTTTATCCACTTGTTGATTCGCTAGTTCTCTGGTCAGGTTGCTGTGTTGTCTTCCCCAGTTGAATGTACAGTCCCTATATACTTCAAATCCCAGTTTATTGTATTCCCCTATCCCAGTTCTCCATTTCCGCCCTTCCACTTCCCATTTCCGCCCTCTCCACTTCCCACTTCCGCCCTTTCTTCTTACCGTTTCCGCCCTTTCCCTTACCTCATTTCCGGCCTACTGCTGCCTGCCTATCAAGGTAGCAACACCCTATATGTAAATCCCCAGAAGTTTCCCAGTACCACCATTACCGGAAGTTGTTGCAAAAGAAAAGATTCACAAAAGTAGTCAACCAGCACTGAATCCAAGTACACGGATCACCTCAACTAGTGAGCTGAGTCATCTGCAATGTGCCCTTTGTAACTATTTAATTACCGCAATCTGAAGAGCAGTTGAGGAGATTGACACCCCCAGACCAACGAGCCACAAGCGAGTTCTGGACGTGCCTGTGAGGTTGGAACTCCCATTCCTGCCCTTGGACAGGATTGCACGGGATCCTCCTTTCCACGTTGGACGAGCAACAGCAACAGGCGTTGAGCCTCCCTACGACCCCCCATTAATAAAAGAGCTGCTATTTAATAAAGGCTTCGGCCCGCGCTTATTTATTTCAATGTGGTCAGTGGGTGTGGGCATTGGTGTCTTGGCAAAGGGTGTGGTCAGTGGGTGCAGTCACTTGTTGTGGTCAATAGGTGTGGTCACTGGCTGTGGTCAATAGGTGTAGTCACTGGCTGTGGTCAGTAGGTACGGTCAGTGGGCTACGGTCATTGAGGCGTGGTATGCAGAGGTGGTCTGTGAGTGTGTTTACTGGGTGTGGTCAGTGGTTGTGGTCAGTATGGGAGCTCAGTGAGGTCTGATCGGTGGGTGTTGCCATATGGGAATGGTCAGTGGCATGGTCAGAGGGAGTGGTCAGTAGGAGGTGGTCAGTGGTTTTGGTCAGTGGCAGTGTGGTCAGTTGGGTGGTCAGTGGGTGTGGTCTGTGGGGTGTGGGCATTGGTGTCTTTGCAGTGGGTGTGGTCAGAGGGTGGTGGTCAGTAGGATGTGGTCAGTTGGTTGTGGTCAGTGGGGGTGGTCACTGGGTACACTGAGTGTGGTCAGTGTGAGTGGTCAGTGGGTGTGTCCCTTTGGGGTGATGAATGAGAAGCTGCTTGGCCAAGGCAAAAGGAGGCTCCCTGTGTGCCCTGCTCCCCTCTCCCTGAGCTCCTGGGAGCTCTGCAGCCCCTGCTGCCATCCCATCTGCCCAGGCCAGCACAACAGCCCTGGCCTTGGAACTCTCCAGTGCTGGGGCAGCCAAAAAGCTGTGCCCATTTCTGTTCATTCCTGCTCTGATGAGGATTGATCCTCAGCCACTTGGAGGCTGTTGATGAATTTTACTTTTCCAGAGGCCTCCTCTTTCTTGAGCTCCTCAGTTCAGGAATTCAGTTACAAAGGTTCATAAACATTTGTTGAAAACACCCGAACACAAAAAAGCCCCTGGGAATTATTTCAGTTCTCAATTCTTCTGTGGTTAATTAGAAAGATTTCAGAAGTGTATTCCAAGTAAATATACTCTATTGAAAACAATACAGAGAGAACAGTTTTGTCCTGTTGTCTTTTCCTGTTTATAGATTGATATCAGCCATGTCCAATTGATATTGACCCCCAGCACCTTCTAATGCAGTGTGAACTGATATGAAAATCAAGACCCTTCATGGCTGACATAGCAATTTATCAGATTTTGTCCCCACACCCTCCCCACCATTTCCCTCATCTCACCCCTAGAATTTTTATGAATCACGGACAGAGTGTCCATCAGGAGCAGGGCAGTGATTCTTCCCCTGTGCTCAGCACTGTTTGGGCAGCACCTCGAGTGCTGTGTCCAGTTTTTGTCTACCAATTTAGGAGGGACCTTGAGGGGCTGGAGCGTGTCCAGAGAAGGGCAACAAGGCTGGTGAGGGGTCTGGAACACAATTCCTGTGAGGAGTGGCTGAGAGAGCTGCGGTTTTTTATCCTGGAGAAGAGGAGGCTCAGGTGAGACCTCATCACTCTCTACAACTCCCTGACTGGAGAGTGCAGCCAGATGGGACTCAGGCTCTTATTCCAAGGAACAGAAATAATACAGGAGGACATAGCCTTAGGCTGCACCAGGGGTGGTTTAGGCTGGACATTAGGAAATATTCTTTACTAAGAAGGTGATTGGGCATTGCATTGAACTGCGCAGAGAGGTGAGTGTGTCACTGTACCTGGAGGTGTTTCAGGATTGATCCAGCTCTTGGTCTTGTTAAACTTTATCTTGTTGGATTTGGGCCCTGGATCCAGCCTGTCTAACACTCAAGGGAGGTTTGATTCCCAGCTAACTTGGTGTCACCTGGGTAGCATGAGGCCCTAGAGTGTCACAATGGTCTCCATTATTCCATGAGGCCTCCCAGTGTTACAATATCCCTTTGGTTCCTTGGGAGCCCTTAGCATCACAAAGTCCCTCAGATCATTGGTTTCCACAGTGTCAGCACAGTGATTCCTTGGTTACATGAGGTCTTGCAGTCCAGCAATGCTCTCCTTGGTTCCACAGGGTAACAATGGCCTCTTAGTCACCATGGTGTCAGACATGTTTCCTTCATTCCCTGAGTCCCTGAGGAGCAACACTGGCCCCTTGGTTCCATGGGGCCCTGCAGTGTGGCAATGGTCCCATCATTACATGAGGTCCTGCTCTGTCACAATGCTCTGCATGATCCCACAAGGCCCTGTACTGTCACAGTGGCCTCTTGGTTCCATGAGACCTCCGAGTGCCACCATGAATTCCTTGGTGCTGCAGTGCCACAATGGAGCCCTGGTTCCACAAATCCTGCAGTGTCACAAGGGACCCTTGGTTCCATGAGGCACCACAGTGTCACAATTGCTCCCTTACTTCCAAGAGTCCTTGCAGTGGAACAATGGCCCCTTGATTCCATTGGCCCCTTGATTCCATTGGCCCCAGGCTCTCACAAGGCTCCCCTTGGTTCTGCAGTGGCACAATGGCCCCTTGGTTCCACAAGGCCCTGCAGTGTCACAGTGGCCTCTGTGATTCCACAGCACCCAGAGTGTCACAATGGAGTCCTTGCTTCCATGTAGCCCCACAGTGTCACAGTGGCCCCTTGGCTCTGTGCTGCCATGTCTACACAGTGTCACTCTGGTTCTCTCAGTTCCATGAGGCACTGCAGTGTCACAATGGCCCCTTGCTTCCCCAGGGCCCTGCAGTGTCACAGTCATCACAGAATCACCCAGGCTAGAAAAGATTTGGAGAGCATCACATCCCAGCACCATCTTGTCAGCCAGACCATGGCACTCAGTGTCACATCCAGTCTTTCCTGAAACACTTTCAGGGATGATGAGTCACCCACATCCCTGGGCAGCCCATTCCAAAGCCCAATCACCATTTTTGTGAAGAATATTTCACAATGTCCAGCCTAAATTTCCCCTGGTGCAGCTTAAGGCTTTGTCCTCTTGTTCTGTAACTGTCCACTGAAAAAAGAGCCCAACACCAACTCGGCTGCACCCTCGTGTCAGGGAGTTTAAAGGGGTGATGACGTCTCCCCTGTGCCTCTTTTTCTCCAGGATAAACATCCTCAGATCTCTCAGCCACTCCTCACTGTCCTTGCATTCCAGACACTTCAACAGCCTTTTTGCCCTTCTCTAGACATTCCAGCCCCTCCATGTCCTTCCTAAATTGGCAGGCCCAGAACTGGATGCAACACTCAAAGTGCTGCCCAACCAATGCCGAACACAGAAAAAAAACCACTGCCCTGATCCTGCTGGCCACACCATTCCTGATCCATAGGAATTCCAGGGCATGGATGAGGGGAATGCTGGGGAGGGAGGTAGGGACAAAGTGTTATTGATGGTCAGTCTTCAAGGATCTTGATTTTCATATCCATTCAGACTGCACTAGAAAGTGCTGGGCGTCAATATCAATTGGACATGGCTGATATCAATCTAAAAACAGGAAAAAACAACAAGACAAAACAGTTCTCTCTCCATTTTTTAAACATGTTACATTCACTTGAAATACACTTCTGAAATCCGTTTAATTAACCACAAAAGAATTGAAAACTTAAATTATTCCCTGGAGCTTTTCTAGTTTGGGTGTTTTGAACAAATGTTTATCAGCGTTTGTCGCTGAATTCCTTAACTGAAGAGATCAAGAAAGAAGAGAACTCTGGACTAGTAAAATTCATCAGCCGCCTCCAAGTGGCTGAGGATCCACTCTCATCAGAGCAGGAATGAACAGAAATGGGCACAGCTTTGTGGCTGCCCCAGCTCTGGGATGGGCCCTGGGCCTGAAGCAGGAGCAGCTCTGCTGGGCCCCAAGGCCGGGGCTGTTGTGCTGGCCTGGGCAGATGGGATGGCAGCAGGGGCTGCAGAGCTCTCAGGAGCTCAGGGAGAGGGGATCAGAGCACCCAGGGAGCCTCCTTTTGCCTTGGCCAAGCACCTTGCCCATGGCTGGGGCTGAGTCCTGTCTGAGCTGCAGCTGCTGCTGTGCCCTTGCCTGGGGCTGAGGCCGTGGGGCCCCTGCCCAGAGCCCCCTGCCCTGAGCAGAGCTGTGGGGCCAGAGCCGGCTGGGCTGTGCTGGGAGAGGCCCTTGGTGCTGCACAGAGCTCAGGGCAGCTGGCACAGCTTGCAGGGAGCTGGGCTGGCCTGAGAGAGCCTGCCAGAGACACCAGCAGTGTCCATCTCAGCCTGGCTGAGCGTGCAGGGGCAGGACTCAGCCCAGCCCTTGTGGGGCAGGGCCAGCGCCTGGGGAAGGCATTGGAAACAGGCAAGTGGCTGAGAGAGGAGGCTGCTCTGTGCCCTTGGTGGCATGAAAAGAGCAGGGAGGGGGCCAGGACATTTGTCAGCGCCAGCCTCTGTCCCCAGTTGTTGCCAGCCCTGGCTGCTGAGCCCAGGTTTCCCCTGGGCTGAGTTTGGCTGTGGCCCAGCTCCATCCTCCTGCGGGGCTCAGGGCCTGTTCCCGGCCTCTCTGCTGGCCCAGAGCCCGGCAGAGCCCGGGGCAGGGCTGTCAGGGCAGCCCACAAGTGCCACGGGCTGTGCAGGAGCTGGCAGAGACTGTCCATCAGTGAGACCATGTGGCACAGAGCCCCAGGGCTGCTGTGGGCACCGTGTCTCAGGGGCCATTCCCACCCTCAATGTTCCTGTCCTGGGCTGGGCCTCCACAGGGGCTATGCCAAACTATGGCTGGGGTAGCAAACTGAGAACAGAGACCAGGGTGGCAAATCCCCCAGCAGAACCTTATGGAGGAGGCCATTTTGAGTGGCTCCACAGCTCAGGAATCCAACAGGGAGGAGAAGCCACACAGGTCCTGCACAAGGAGGGGGACTTCAACTTCATTGCCTTGGGCCTCTCTAGGTTCCTTCTGGGAGTAATGCTGTAACACAGCCCTGCCCTGAGAAGGAAATTTCTTTCTGTTGGTACTGAGGCAGGGCATCCTGATGTGTTAAAAAGCAATCCTTGGTTCCCAGTTATTCCATTGCATCATAGTGGTCACCCTCATTCCATCAGGCCCAGCATCATCACTATATAACCTTGGTTCCATGACATCCCATTGTATCACAATCCTCTTTTGGATTCCATGCGGCCCTGCTGTGTCACTATGGAGTCATCATGCCATGTGTTTTCATTGTCTCACAATAGTCTCCAGCATTCCATGAGGCCCCACTGTTAAACAGTGGGCACTTGAATTCCATGAGTTTTCATTCCATCAAGATGTTCTCTTGCATTCCAAGAGGCCCTGCAGTGTCACTAGGGAACCTTTGTTCCACATTTTTCCATTGTGTCACAACTGTCCCCAGCACACTATGAGGCCACAAGATGAAACAATGGACATTTGCTTCCATGTGATTCCACAGCGTCACAATAATCTCCTGGGTTCCATGAGGCCCCTTTTGTAACAATTCAGACTTGGTTCCACAATATTCTATTGCATCATAATCGTCTCCTGGCTTCCAAGAGCCCCTGCTGTGTTTACAATTGACACTTGGTTCCCCAACATTCCATTGTGCCACTGTGCTCTCCTGTGATTCACGAGGCAGTACTGTGTCACAATGGACACTTGCTTCCTCCAAGGCTGGAGATGGCTCAGTGGCACCGGGTTTCCATTAGGTTACGCTTGGTCACAATAGGGCCTTGATTCCATAAAAATCCATTGTGCCACCATGGTCTCTCCTGGATGCCATGAGGATGTCCTTTGTCACAATGGAGCCTTGCTGGCATGAGCCTTGGCACAGTCCCAATGGAACCTGGGTTCCATGAGGCCATGGCGTGTCACAATGAACACTTGCTTCCGTGAGATTCCATTGTTTCACAGTGCTCTCCCAGATCCCATAAGGCCTTGTTCTGCCACACCAGTGTCTCGTTTCTACTAGGCCTGGCAATATTTCTGTGGCCCTTGTGTTCCATGTGGCACCTCTGTCAGAATTGACCCTTGGTTCCATTGCATCACAACGCTCCCTATGTTTTCACGACCTACTCTGCGTCTCAATGAACACTTGATTCCACAATAGATGGCAATGTCCCAGTGGCACCTGTCACCTTTTTGGTCCACTTTGTCAAAATAAAGCCTTGGTTCCATGAGATTCACTGTCTCACAATATTCTCCTTAGTTTCCTGAGAACATCATTTGTTCACAATTGACCCTGGGTTCCTTGAGATTCGATTGCTTCACGGTGCTGTCCTTGGTTTCATAAAGCCCAGGTTTGTGACAGTGATTTAGGATATTCCATTGCAACACAATGGTCCCCATCACTCTATAAGGCTCCCCTGTGAAACAGTGGACACTTGGTTCCTTGTGAGTCCATTGGGTAACAATATTCTCCTGTGTTCCATTAGGCCCATCTCTTTCACAATGGACACTTGTTTGCACGAGGCCTGGAAATGTCCCATTGGCACGTGGGTTCCATCAGGCCCTGGTGACTTGAATATTTTACCTGTTGTTCCAGGACATTCCATTGCCCCACAATGGTCTCCTTGGTCCTATGAGGCCCCTCTGCATCACAATGCAGCCTTGGTTTCTTGAGATTCCCTTGTGTCACAATGGTCTCCTGTGTTCCATTAGGCCCAGTTGTGTCATAATGGACTCTTGGTTCCATGAGCAGTGGCAATGTCCCAGTGGCACCTGTGTTCCATGATACTCTCCTGTGTTACAACTGACAGTTTGTTCATGAGATTCCATGGAGTCACAATGGTCACTGGGGCTCCATGAGGCCCTGCTGTTTTGACAATTGACACTTGGCTCCATCAGATTCCATTGCCTCACAATGTTCTCCTGGGTTCCAATAGGTCCTGCTGTGTCAAAATGATCCCTTGCTTCCACAAGCCATGGCACGGTCCAACTTTTCCCTGGGTTCCATGAAGCTGTGCAGTGATCACAATTGACACTTGCTTCCATGAGATTCCATTGCATCACAATGGTGGCCATGTTTCCATGAAGCTGTGCTGTGTCACAATGGTCACTGGATTCCACAAGAGCAGGCAGTGTCCCAGTGGAACCTGTGTCCTATGAGGCCTCACTTGGTCAAAGCAGACCCTTGGATCCATGAGATTCCATGTTGTCCCAATGGTCTGCGGACTTTCATGAGGCTGTGCTGTGTCACAATACACGCTGAGTTCCACATTCCCTGGCAATGTCCAAGTGGCACCTGGCTTCCATGAGGCCCCGTTGTGTTTGCAGCTGACACTTGGTTTCCCAAGACTGACTTGCGTCACAGTGCTCTCCTGGGTGCCATGAGCCCTTACTGTGTCACAATGGACACTTGCTTCCAGGAAGTTCCATTCTTTCACTGTGCTCTCCCAAGTCCCATGAGGCCTTGCCGTGCAATAATGGAGCCTCTATATTGCCAAGCAATGTCCAGAGGCACCTGTGTGCCATGTGGCCCCAGTTGGTCAAAGCAGAGCTTTGGGCTGATGTGGATGAGGGTCTGTAGTGATGCAGAGTCCCCAAGCAGGCAAAGGAGAGATGCTTTAATTTAAAAACCAAGCCTTTTTTAGCAGTTAGAGAATTATCAGTTACAATGTTTTAAAGCATAATAAACATCATTCACCCAACCACCATACACCATAATGAGAACATGCACTGGTTATGTAACATGTTTTTCTACCCCTAATTCAGCTGAATCTCTTTCCCACAGTCCTTTTCTACTTAGCTGAAATATCAGGCCTGAGCCATAATTTTAAAAGGCCTTCCTTTTGTAAAGCTTTACTTATTGATAATAGGTTGACAATTAACTGTTATTTCCTTGAGATTCCATTGTACCACAATGGTCTCCTTGATTCCATGAGGTTGCACTGTGAAGCAGTGGACACTTGATTCCATGAGTTTCCATTCCATCACAACGGCCTCTTGGATTCCATGAGGTCCTGCTGTGTCCCTAGGGAGCCTTTGTTCCACATTTTTCCATTGTGTCACAATGGTCTCCAGCGCTCTATGAGGTCGCAACATAAAACAGTGAACATTTGCTTCCATGTGATTCCACAGTATTACAGTGGTCTCCTCAGGCTGTGGTGTCACAATGGGACCTTGGTTCCATAAGAATCCACTGGGTCACAATGTTCTCCTTAGTTTTATGAGAGCCAGATGTGTTGAGAATTGACCCTTGGATCCTTGAGGTTCCATTGCATCACAGTGGTCTGCTTGGTTCCATCAGGCCCAGGTTTGTCACAATGGAGCCTTGGTTCCATGCATTTCCAGTGCATCACAATGGTCTCTTGGATTCCATGGAGGCCCTGTTGGGTCACAGTGGAGTCTTTGTGCCATGAGTTTCCATTGCGGCACAATGGTCTCCAGCATTCCATGAGGCCTCACTGAAAAACAGTGGGCACTTGGTTCCATGAATTTCCATTCCATCAGGATGATCCCTTGCATTCCATAAGGCCCTGCAGTGTCACTATGGAGCCGTTGTTCCCTGTGTTCCGTTGTGACACAATGGTCTTCAGCTCTATGAGGCTGCACTGTGAAACTGTGGACACTTGGTTCCAAGAGATTCCACGTTATCACTCTCAGCAAAACTGCTAAACACCAGAGGTTTATGCCCAACAGGAAACAGAGCACACCTCTAACTTTATTTGAATAAAGGGAGAGAGTTCATTGGGACACACACCCTTGGGATTTTCTCTCTCGAGGTTTCAGGGGGTGCAGCCTCCTTTTATCCTAAACTCCCGCCGCGCATTGCCTTCTTCCTTTCCCCATGAGCCCAGGTAATAGGAAGGTACAGCCTTCCTGACCCACCTACCCCGCATCCCCCCTTGAACCTGGCATTTCCCCATGAAGTTCAGAATTTCAGCCTTGTGCAGACCCTTGTCTGTTTCAGGAGCCAAGCTGTCTGGACCCAGTAACAAACCTGCTGCCCAAAGCCAGTAGAAATGTCACAATCCATTTCAAAGACTTTAACACCCATCCCTTTACCCATCAAATGATTTGCATCAACAGAAGCACATGTCTTTTCTCTCAGATTGATGTTTCCTCTGTGTGTGGTATGCATTTAAGCCAAACCTTCAATCTCATCTCTCTGCTGTTGTAGTTCCATGAAAGGAGGTTGTCTCTTCCCCTTTCCATGGGTAGTCCAGTTTTTAGCCTTCTCCAGGACAGCAGGGCCCCACCTCATGGCACTGTGACATGGGAAGGCAAAAACCATCATTCCAAATGTCCCCCTCCCTCCTTTTTTCCAGGCATTTGGCCCTGCCAGTGGGTCTTGCCGCTGGGTGCCACAGGGAAAAGGAACCCCTGTGACACTGTGGGGCCCCACGGAACCAAACACCCACTGTGACACTACAGAACCTCAAAAAAAACCAAGGAAACCCCTGTGACACTGCGGGGCCTAATGGGACCAAGAGTTCATTATGACACAGAAGTGTAACTGTTAAGACAAGATGGGGTTTCTAGCCTTTTTTCTACAAGTCCAGATATCTCTGAAAAGTCCTTGATGCAAAACAGTTACAAATCCAGCTACAGAGACCTTGGAATCTTGCTGCAGATGTTCTAAAGATAGTTTATTTCTCTGAAGGGGTCTGCATGCAAAATCCGATTACATAGCATAACAAGGGGTTTTTATAGCTTTCCAGAGGATTGAGTTTCTAACCAATAAGTTACAAAACGATCCAATTACTTTAAAATTCTAAGTAAGAAAAAAACCAATCACTTAACAGCTTTAAGAACCAATAGAAATCCTAAGAGATAAAGGTTTTGATAAGGAAAAGGGGGGCATGCTCCGAGGGGTTTCTTTGTCTTCAGGGGACCAGATCCCAGGAGCCCAATTTGAGGGGTGTGGTATCGTCTACACAGAAGGACCACATGAAGCGAAGGAACCATTGTGACACTGCTGATCCAAGGAGACCATTGTGGCACTGGGGAAACTCATGGAACCAAGGGTGCACTGAGACATTGTGTGGCCAAATGAAACCTATGGGCCATTGTGACACTGCATGGCCTTGTGGAACCAAGGAGACCATGATGACACTGTGGGGCCACTTGGAACCAAGGATTCCATTTGGATACTGAGGAACCTCATGGAATCAAGGGTCCATTGTGACACTTTATAACTGAGAAGACCATTGCTGAGAATACAGAACTTCAAGGAACCAAAAAGTCAATGTGACAGATCAAGGCCCCTTGGACCCAAATCTCCACTGTGACAGCATGTAACCTTGTGGAACCAAAAAGAGAATTGTGACACTGTGTGGCCCATGGAAACAAATATCCATTGTGACAGTACAGAACCTCATGAAACCAAGAGTCCATGGTGACAAAAAAAGGCCTTGTGGAACCAAGGAGTTCAAAGGTCTAAAACATTACTTTCATGGTTCTGCCTTGGGGAAGGGGAATCTCCTTGGTGGCAGCAAAGGCTGGCACACACCAATGGAAAGTGTTAGTTTTGAAAGAGGAAATTCAGGAGTTTTAGATTGCTAAAAATTAAGGAAAAAACCTCCTTTTTGGTTGTGTACAGCAAGTTCCCCAAGCAAAGCAGGTCCCAAGTAAGGACAAACAGGATGTTGTTGGGGAATGTGGAGTAAGGTTGCCCAAAATGGTCAGCTCTAAAGGCACAGCTTATCTGATCTGGCCAGACCTCTTGAGGAGAGACCCTGGATCAATATCAACCACAGAATGCTACAATGACCTCCACTCTAAAGTGAACAGGAATAAAATACATCCATTAAAATAGGAATGTGATTTTCTTAGAAGCTCTTTGAAATATTTCTCAATAATTGTATTAGGAAAACATCCTAATGAGCTCCACCAGACCAGAGGGGAACCAAGGTAGAGCCATGGTTTGTCAGGACTTGCTTGATCCTAATGAAACCCGTGGTACATTTGGTGCTGAATCCTGGAACCTCAGGACCTGAGATGAGATTGCACAAACCTTTCCAGTCATCCAAGGCAGAAAAAACCCCAAAGTGTCTCAAAGCATTAACGGGTCTCACAGAGGTCCATCCCCACAACAAGCTCCTCATGGACTCCTTGGAGGAGAGAATTGGAGGCCATGATTGCCCAAAAATGTCTCAGAGACTCAGAGAAGGAAGGAAAAAGGGAAATACCTTAAAAAGCTGAAGTACCTTGAAGTATTAATGAGCCCCACTGAGTGTTGTTACTGAGAAAGGCTCTCAAGGGACTAATTAAAGCAGATAATTGGAGGCCACGATTGCACAAAGATCTTAGGTACTCCAAGGCAAAAAGCAAAGCCCAAAGTCCTTTGAAAAACCTGCACTCCCTGGGAGCATGAAGGAGCCCCCAGGGCAATCCCTGATCAAGGATCCCCAGGGACTGGTCCCAGCAGATCCCTGAGGCCACTGGGATGTGGGGGGATGCTGAAGGCAGCACAAGGGGTGACAGTGCCCAGCCTTTCTGGGGCTGTGCCAGGAGGCGCCAGTGGCTCAGGACAAGGTGTCTCCTCAGAGCCCTTGGTGGCACAGACCCTGCTGTGCCCCTGGGCACCAAGGCTTGGCTTCTCTTTGCCCCCACCTGTCATCTCTGCCTCCAGTCCTCCGGTCACATTGAGGCTTGGGGATCTCTTGTGTCCCTCAGTGGAACCCATTAAAACTTTAGGAAACTTTGGAGTTTGATTCTGACTTGGAGTTCTTCAGTGGTTTCCTAACAAACTATGGCTCTGCTTTGATTTCCCTCTGGCCTGGTGCAGTTCATTAGGAAGGTTTCCTATGATAATTATGGAGAAATATTTCAAAAAGCTTCTGAGAAATACTCATTTGTATTTTCAAGGCTGAATTTTATTACTGTTCTCATTAGAGCAGACATGATTGCAGCGTTCTGTGATTGATATTGATCCAGGGTCTCTCCTCAAGAGGTGAGAAAAACTCAGACGAGCTGTGCATTGAGGTCTGAGCCAGGGTGGACAACTTTGTCCCACATTCCCCAGCACCCATCCTGTCTGTCCTCACTCACCTGGGACCTGCTTTGCTGGAGAACTGGCTGCACTCAGGGAAAGAGGAGCTTTTTGCTTTTTTAAA
The DNA here is from genome assembly GCF_903797595.1 of Erithacus rubecula. Lineage (NCBI taxonomy): Eukaryota > Metazoa > Chordata > Aves > Passeriformes > Muscicapidae > Erithacus > Erithacus rubecula. The sequence goes on from NW_027635888.1 coordinate 30,253, forward strand.
ATTTTTTCTTAAAGCAGCCTAAAACTCCTAAGTTTCTCCACTGAAAACAGACACACTCCTCAGGTTTGTGCCAGCCCAAGGTACAACCAAGGAGGTTCCGCATGGGAACTGGGCCTCAGGGGCTGTGCCTGTTGTTGATGCCATCTTTCCTTTCTGCCTCTAACTCCTGTCATGCCCCGCAGCCTGACAGCCCCATTGGAGCCATGACTACAACACCCATCACACCCCGTGCTCCCCAGAACCCCAGTAGCCGCCCCTATATGTCACGTAGATGTCCCCCAGACTCTCCAGGATCGCTAAGTGCCCCCTCAGCACCCATGTGGGAACCTCCCAAAAACATCCCAGAATCCCCTGAACATTCCCAACCCCATAGATGCCCATTACAGCCACTTCTGGGAATTCATCTCCTGCCATCCCCCGCAAGCTCAGAGCACCTCATAACACAGTTCAGCACCTAAAACTCCTGTCATGCCCTAAACAGACTGATTAGACCTCCCCAAGCTCCCCCCAAGTGCTCCTGAACCACATACATTCCCTCCCAAGGACCTGCACTCGCAGCTCTGAGGCAAAAGTGTCCCGCAAGTGCCTTCCCAGACCCCAAATGCCCCATCTGAGCCACTTCCAGGACTACAGCTCCCATCATGCTCAGCAGTTCAGCATAGTGCTATTACAGCCATGACTTCATCTCCCATCATGCCCCGCACCCAACCAAGTGACATTGTAGCTGTGACCAAAACTCCCATGATGCTCCGCACCTCTGTTAAACCATAGTATACAGGAGCCTACAACTCCCATCATCCCCCACACCCCAGAGAGCTCCATTAGAGTCCCCAGTGCCCGCCCAGACCCCCAGGGCCCCACATTCTCCTCCCTGACCTCCAAGTGCCCTACTGGATCCCCAAGAGCTCCCCTGGACCCCAAAGTGTCGTTCAGAATGCCTCAGGATCCTGCCCAGCACCCAGTCCCTGAAGTGTCCTTGAGACCCTCAAGTTCCCTCTAAATTCCCTCTGTAGACACAAGTCAGCCTCAAATGTACCTCAGAAATATCTCCATGGAACCCAAAGGGGCCCCTTTTTTTCTTTGAGAAAATGTTAAAAAAGATGACAAAGGGAGTTAAAAAAGGACAATTTATCATAAAGAGGGAGAAATCAATAGCCAATAGTGGTCAATTAATTAATGAAGGGAATTGTATTACTTAGAACCAATGACCAATGGATTTTCTGGTTGCTAAATATGGATAGATTTTTTAAATATAAATATAAAAATAACATAATAAAAAAGAATAATGCTGTTATTAAAAGAGAAACAATTATTATTTAATATTTAATAAATTATTTAATTATTATAATTATTAATTATATATTTATTATTAAATTTATTAAATTATATAATTAGATTTAGAAGTTCTAATTGTTTTTTTTTGTTTGTTTTAGGATGCCATTCCAAGGTGCATGATGTCAGACACGGTGATATTGGGGTGAGGAGCAGGTTGTCCAAACAGGGTCAGCCTGCAAGGGGCTCATTCTTATCTGTGCCCAGACCTCCTAAGAAGACATTCAGCATCAAAATAGCATGTGGAATGCTTCCATCAGCTCTTCTTCTGATTGAAAAATCAAACAATACTCACTTGACCAAAACCAAAAAATTGTGAGGTACACTTTGAGATCTTCCTCCTTAGTAGAACTCTAAACTGACTCCAAGCAGCAGTACAAGCCCTAGAGACTTTAAGACAATTGAAGAAAGACAAGAAGCTCCTGACGGCTTTCTGCATTTTAATGAGTTCTACGGTGGATTTGGGGCTGAGTCCAGGACCCTCAGGCACTGAGAGAAGGTTAAGGAAGCTGCTCAAGGAGTCAGAAGCAAAACTCCAAGTGCCTTGGAGCATCACTGGCCCCACTGAGGGCAGGGGCTGCCAAAGGCTCCCAGGCACTGGTGAGAGCAGATCCTTGAGGGCAGGACTGCAGGAGCCAAAGGCTGTGAGCAGGAACTGCAATGCTGAGCAAGGCCTGCGCTGGTTGGAGGCAGCAGAAAGGCCAAGGGCTGAGCCCAGGCCTGGCCCAGCAGGGCCTGTCCCTCATGGGTGGCTCGGGGCTGTTCCTGGGGCACTGGGATGGGAGGGGCAGCAAGGACAAATGGCATCAACCTGTGTGACACTCCAGATGCTCATGGAACCAAGGGCCAGTGTGACACTGCAGGGCCTGATGGAAACAAGAGGCCATTGTGAGTCTGCAGAGCTGTGAGACCTCAGAACACTGAAATGCTGGGGGTAAACAAAGGTTGCTTTACTTGAGCTTGGTGCACAGGAGAAACCCCAGCCAGATAATCATGACCCAATGCAAGGAAGATTTTTGGTAGGAAGGGACCCACAAGGATCATCAAGTCCAACTCTTAAGTGAATGGCCCACACCAGGATTGAACCCACAACCTCAGTATACGAGCACCATGCTCTAACCAACTGCGCTAAGAGGTCAAAATGACACAAGATTCTACCGGCAAAACATAGACAAAGAACTTTGGGGAAAGGGTTTAATACAACATCCAGTTCAACATAAAACTCTCATATCATTAACTTCATTAACATCATTTAACTTGGAAACTTTTAAGATGTTAAGTTACTCAAAATTGTTCCAGGTAACTATGACTAGAAGGGGAAGAAATATAGAACAACAGAAGGACAGAAGATCTATAGAAAGACACATATATAAGCACCAGCTGCTCAGGTTCCAGCATCGCTGGCAGAGAAACCCCAGGAGAAGGCAGGATGCACATCATTGGCTGTCCTGCTGCTCCAGCTTGAACGCCCAGGGCCTTCATGGACCCTCCCCTTGGGTGGGACTTCAGTTGCTTGCCCAATCAGAGTCAGGGCAGCCACCAGCTGCTAGTGTATGATTGATGGACAGGTCGTCCAATTGGAGGTGGGTTAACACCATCACTGCTGTGTGATTGATTGAAAGCATGGCCAATCAGAGCTGGGATAGCATTGACTGTTGTGTGATTGACAGCTTGGCCAATCAGAGCTGGGTTAACATTGCCCGTGCTGTGTGATTGATTGACAATGTGGCATGTACCAGGCCAGGGCTGGGGGCGAGGCTCTGTCCCACCACAATCCCAGCCTGACCCGCCCCTTGCCCAACTCGGGCATTCTGAGCATCCTAAAGGTCTGGTTCATGGATCTCATCCAGCCTCTGACAAAGAGCATGACTGGACTAATACTGGGAGTATCTGGGAATGACTGGGATTGTACTGGGGTGACTGGGATTGTGACAGAAGTGTCTGGGATTATCCTGGAAGTGACTGGGACCATATTGGGAGTGACTGGAGCCATACTGGGATCATCCTCAGAGCCACTCAGATTACAATGGGTGTGAATGGAACCTGACTGGGGGTTACTGGCAGCTACTGGGCCGATGTTGGGAGACAAACATGGACACATTGGGAGCAACTGGGATCAACTGAAAGCTACTGGAAATATGGTGAGGGAATAGAGACCACAAGTAGAATCATGCTGGGAGTAAGTGGGACTGTACTTTGGGCAACTGACAGAAACGGGTCATACTGAAGGCAACTGGGAGTAACTGGGAAAGACTGGGATCATTCAGAGGTAACTAGAACCATACTGAGCAACTGGGATATACTGGGAGAGTCTGTAATCATACTGGGGGGACTGGAACCACACTGAGAATAGCTGGGATCATGCTGGGGACAACTAGGAGTGAGTGGGACCATGCTGAGGGGGACTGGGAGGAAATGTGAGTGACTGGGATACAGTGGGAGAGACAGGGAGTCACAGGGATCATACTGGAGGCTGCTGGGGCCATGTTGGCATTGACAGGGAGAAACTGGGATCACAGTGGGGGCCACTGGCATCATACTGGGAGTGACTTCGACCGTACTAGTTGGCAACTGGGAGAAATGGGAACACATTTGACAAAAGCTGGAGGAACTAGCAGCAACTGGGACCCTGCTGGGGGCAAAGAGTGTCACAAGAGGTAATGTCTGGGTTCATACTGGGAGCAACAGGGATCCCGCAGGCACCGACGGGAAGTGACCAGGATCATACTGGGAGTGACCGGGCTCATACTGGGAGCAGCCATTCCCGGCACCGGGACCCCGAACCCCTTTGCGGCCATCGCGCCCCTCCAGCCCCAGCACCCCCGCCGGGGTCCTGGCAATCCCAGGGGTCCCTCCCCCTCCTCGGGGTCCTGCTTTGGGGTTCTGGGGCTCTCCTCTCTCTGGGGTCCCGCTCAGGGAAGCCGCGGCTCTCCCGGGGCTCCCCCAATCCGGTGTCCCCCCGCCGATGCCGCCGGCCCCGCGCGGTCCCCACGGGCCCCAGCAGAGCTCGCAGGGCCCGGCCCGGGAAGCCCAACCCCCATTGCGGGGAGACCCGCATCCCCCCGCCCCCGCTGGGGCTCTGCCGCCACCGGAACCCCCAAAAACACCTCCCGGGGACCCCCCGATGTCCCCCCGAGGGGTATCTGTGGCTCGGCTCTGGAGCGCTGCAAGCTCCAAACATCCCCCAAAACACCCCAAACCCAGGGACCCCCCCGGGACATTTGGGGCGAGCTCCCCCTCCCCGGGCACCTGGGATGTGGAGCAATGATCCCGGGGAGGCTCTGGGTTAGCGCGGTTGATTCGCTCCTTCTCTCCTCTTGCTTCTGCTGCCACTTCCTCCTTCCTCCTCCTCCTCTCTCGTTTGGAACAGGGAGGAGCGGGGTCAAGGGAAGGGCAGGAACTGTGAGGGGAAAGGGGCAGGGCCAAAGGGCCCCATGGTCCTAAAAGGGCCTGGTTTGGCCTAAAATCACCCGAAAGACCCTCAAATGCAGCCTAAATCCACCAGGTTTGGCCTAAAATCACCTGAAAGGGCCTCAAATGCAGCCTAAATCCACCAGGTTTGGCCTAAAATCAGCCAAAGAGGCCTCACATCCACACCAAAGGGGTCTAAAATCCTGAAAATGGACTTAACATTGTCCAAATGGTGCCTAAAATCCAACCAGTTTATCCTAAAATCACCCAAACAGGACTAAAATCTTTGGTATGGAGACTGAGACCAAAATGGGCTCCAGAACTGGCACTGGGACCAAGACTGAGACCAGCACCAACACTGGGACCAGCACAGATAGAATTCTGGGGCTGGGAGTGGCACCGGAACCAGCACCGAGACTGAGATTGGCACTATGAGCACTCTGGGACCAGCACCAGCACCAGAACCAGCACCGAGACTGAGATTGGCACTATGAGCACTCTGGGATCAGCACCAGAACCAGCACCGAGACTGAGACTGGCACTGTGAGCACTCTGGGACCAGCACCGGCACCAGAACCAGCACTGGGACCAGAATCACTCCGAGACTGTGACTGAGACCAAGACTGAAAACAGAACCAGCACCGAGAGTGGTACCCATATAGGACTGAGACTGAGACCAAGACCAGCCCTGCTCTGGGATTGAGATCAACACCAGGATCAGATTCAGCACCAGGAGTGCTCCAGGACTGCTCCAAGACTGGGACCGACACTGGGAGCGCTCTGGGACCTCCGCGTTCACTCTGGGGAGTTTTGGCTGCACTCCCGAACGGGACTGGGAGGGACCCCTGGGTGGGGCAGGGCCCCATCGGTTCACATCGTCCTGGTGCAGCCAGAACGGTCCATATGGTCCCAGTTTGTACAATCCCAGTCCATATGGTCCCAGTTTGTGCAATCCCAGTCCATGTGTTCCCAGTTTGTACAATCCCAGTCCATATGGTCCCAGTTTGTAAAATCCCAGTCAGTGTGTTCCCAGTTTGTACAATCCCGGTCCATATGGTCCCAGTTTGTACAATCCCAGTCTGTGTGTTCCCAGTTTGTACCATCCCAGTCCATATGGTCCCAGTTTGTACAATCCCAGTCTGGAAGGCCCTGATCCATCTGGTCCCAGTCTGTGCAGACCCAGTCAGGAGGATCCCAGTCCATGTGATCCCAGCCCCCATGCTCCCAGTCTGGATGGTCCTGCATGGATCACACTGCCAGGGTCTGGAATTCCAGTTCCCAGCCAGGAAAAGTTGTTTCTGCCTGTACTGGTTTTGGTTCTCCAATCTGAGATTTCCCAACCAAGGCACCTATTTATATCACGGCTTTAGCACCCCGATCTTGTTCCCAATCCCTATCTCATTCCTGTTCCCCTTCCCAAACTTGTTCCCATTCACAATCTGGTTCCCAATCCCTAACTCATTCCTGCTCCTGATCCCATTCTCAATCTTCTTACTGTTTCCATTCCCAGTCCTGTTCCTGATCCCAATCCCGTTCCTATTCCCATTCCAATCCCGATCCCATTACTGGTCCTGATCCCTATCTCGTTCCCATTCCCAATCTTCATCCCATTCCTGCTCCCATTCTCAATGCCAATCCCGTTCCCATTCCCAATTCTGTTCCCGTTCCCATTCCCATTCCCATTCCCAATCTGATTCCCATTTCTGATCCCTATCTCATTTGCAATCTCGATCCCTTTACCAATACTGATTCCATTCCTATTCCCAAACTGGATTGCATTCCCAATTGCTATTTCATTCCCATTCCTAATCCCGTTCCCGATCCTGATCCTGTTCCCAATCCCGTTCCCGTTCCCGGTCTCACTGCTGTTTCCAGGGAATCATTTTGATCTCAACCTTCACCCCAAATTGAGGGGGTCAAAACCCCCAATCCCCAAACATTGGGGTTTGAAGTATTTGGGGTGTCCAACACCTCTGATCCTAAAATTTGGGATTCAGCTCCCCTGATTGCCAAATTCTGAGGTCAAAAACCCCCCAAACCCAAACCCTGGGGTGTCAAACCCCCTCCAGATCACAAATTTTAGGATCATCTCAGGCCCCAACTGCTAACTCTGGGGTTAAATCCTCCTAACCCCCAAAATTTGGTGTCAAACCTCCCCAAACCCCAAATCCTGAGGTGTAAAATACCCTTGACCCCAAGTTTTAGGATCAAACCCCCCCAGACCCCAAACTTTGGGATTAAACTCCCCCAATTCCCAACCTCTGGGTTTGAAATATTTGGGGTGTCCAACCCCTCTGATCCCAAAATTTGGGTTAAATGCCCCTGATCCCCAAATTCTGGGGTCAAACCCTCTGATCCCAAACCCTGGGCTGTCAACCCCCCCCCAAACTTTAGGATCAAACCTCTTTCTTTCCCAAACTTTGGGGTCAAACCCACCAGACCCCAAACTCCCCCCAAATCACTCCAGCCTTGGGGGGCACAGCTGAGTTCATTTAGGGTTGATTTAAGGTTGATTTGGGATTCATTTGGGGTGGGGGCAGCTCCTGGTGCAATGTCTGCAGAGACCCTGGGTACAATGCTGGGAAAAACCCCAAAAACCCCAGTGGAACCCCAAAAACACCTGGGGAAACCTACAAAGGGGATTTGGGGTGGCAAAAGGAGATTTTGGGATGGAAAAGAAGATTTGGAGGGAGGAAAGGGGGATTTGGGGTGGGGATTGAGGATTTTGGGTGGGAAAAAGGATTTGAGGTAGACAGGAAAGTACCTTGGGTAGAAGAAGGGGATTTGGGGTGGGAAAAGGAGATTTTGAGGTGGGAAAAAGGATTTGGGATGCACAAAAGATTTGGGCTGTGAAAAGGCAAATTTGGGGCCTTAAAAGGACATTTGGGGTATACAAAGAAGAATTTTGGGGCTACAAAAGGGGGATTTGGGATAAAAAAATTCAGTTTTGGATAAAAAAGGAAGATCTAGAATAAAAAAAATGAAGATTGGGATAAAAAAGGGAGGATTTGAGGAAAAAAATGGAGGATTTGGGCTGAGCTGAACTTACCTAGAGGAGTGGGGTCAGGTGGAAGCTTTGGGACAGGGTCAGGACCATTTTTGGGGAAGTTTTGGGGGATTTTGGAGTATTTATATGGAATTTGGGGTCAGTTCAATGGGATTTGGCTCATCTCAGGCCCTGAGGTTCAAGGGCTCAGCACCAAATGCACCACGGGGCTCACTGGGATCAAGCCAGTCCTGACAAACCATGGCTCTGCCTTTCTTTCCCTCTGGTCCAGTGCAGTTGATGAGGAAAGTTTTTTTCTAGAGTTATGGAGAAATATTTCAAAGAGCTTCTTAGAAATAAGTTCCTATTTTAAAGAGTGTCTTTTATTACTGTTTCTCTTCAGAGCAGAGTTGATTGCAGCGTTCTGTGATTGGTATTGATCCAGGGTCTGTCTTCAGGAGATCTGGCCTGCTCAGAGAAGCTCTACCTTGAGGTCTGATCCAGTGTGGACAACCTTGCTCCACATTGCCCAACCCCATCCTGTCTGTCCTCAATCACCTGGGATCTGCTTTGCTTGGAGATCTGGCAGCATTCAGGGAGACAGGGGTTTTCTTCCTTTTCTCTTTTTGAAGCAATCTAAAACTCCTGAGTTTCCCCATAACAAACAGACACCCTTCTTAAGTGTGTGCCAAGGAGGTTTCTCTTTCCAAGGCAGAGCCATGCAAGATCTGTTTTAGGCCTTTGGATTCCTTGGTTCCACAAGGCCCTGTTGTGTCACCATGGACTCTGGGTTCTGTGAGGCTCTGTAGTGTCACAATGGATGTTTGGTTCCATTGAGCCCCATAGTATCACAGTGCTCTTCTTTTTCCTGTGGCAACCAGCAGCAAACCCCACTGGCAGAGCCACATGCCTGGGAAGAAGGAGGATGGGTGACATTTGGAGTGATGGTTTTTGTCTTCCTACATCACAGTGCTGTGGGGTGGGGCCCTGCTGTCCTGGAGATGGCTGAACAGCGGCCTGCCCATGGAAGGGGGAAGCGACAACAATCTCTGTCCATGGAACTACAACAGCAGAGAGGTCAGGAAACCTCAATGTGAGAGGAAAGATATGTGCTAATGTCTTTACAAATCACTTCATGGGTGAAGGGATGGCTGTTAGGGTCTTTGCAATGGGTTGTAAAGTTTCTACTAGCTTTGGGCAGCAGGTTTGTTACTGGGCCCACACATCTTGGCTCCTGAACCAGACAAGAGTCTGCACAAGGCTGAACTTCTGAACTTCAGGTGGAAATGCCAGATTCAAGGGGGAATATGGGGTACACGGGTTGTGAAGCCTGAATCTTCCGAGTACCTTGGCAAACGGGGAAGGGAAGAGGGCAAAATGTGGCCGGGAGTTAAGGATAAAAGGAGGTTGCACTCTCTGAAGCCTGGAGAGAGAAAAATCTGTGGGTGTGTGCCCTGTAAAGATGCCACTTCCTAGGACAGTGGCTGCCTTTGGTGCACCAAATGTTTCCTCTCAACTGACATCAGGAAACTGGGATGGTGAGTTTTGTTTCCCATGGAAAAGAGCCAACGTTGATATCCAGGGGCCTCTAACTGGGACTGGGCTTCCACCTGCAAAAATTTCATAGGGTGCAGGATTTCTCCCAGACCAAAGCTGCCACCACTGAGAAGCCTGGGTGCTGTTGGAGTGCCAAATGCCTCCTCATAACTGACATCTGGAAACGGGGATGTTGAGGTTTTTCTCCTGTGGAAAAAGGCACCGTTCTTCTTTGCGGTCCTTTGGGAGTAGGAATTGGTTTGTTTATGCTAAAATTCCCTACGTAACAGGATTTCTCCTAGACCAAAGCTGCCAACTCCAAGGACCATGGCTGCATTTGGTGCGCCAAAAGCCTCCTCTGAACTGGCATCAGGAAACTGGGATGGTTAGATTTGTTTCACATGAAAAGAGCCACCAGGGTCTGGTAGCTGGGACTGGGCTACCGCCCTCTCAAAGTTTATATGGCGCAGGATTTTTCCCAGACCAAAGCTGCCATATCCTCGGACCATGGCTACCATTGGACTGTCAAATGCCTTCTCCTAAGTGACATCTGGAAACTGGGATGGTGAGATTAATGTCCTGTGGAAAATAGCCACCATTCCTATTCAGGGGCCTTAGCTGGGAGTGGGTTTCTGCCAGCTAAAATTCCATACGGCACAAGATTTCTGCCAGACCAAAGCTGCCACCACCGAGAAGCCTGGCTGCCTTTGTTGCACCAAACGCCTCCTCCTAACTGACATCTGGAAACGGGGATGCTGATTTTGTTTCCTGTGGATAACATCAACTGTTCATGTGCAGAGAACACAGGCCAGCCCTGCGCTCCCCAGGCAGGGAAAGCCCCGGGATGCCCCAGAGGATGGAGCACGACCGCTGCGGGGTGTCTGCCCGGCCCCTCTGCCCTCCTGTCCCTGGCCACGTCCACAGTGGGTGCCATGGGGCCAAGCTGGCAGCAGCCATCAGCCTTGAGGCAAGACCTTGAAGTTCACAGTGTTGTGGGACTGAAGCTTCAGCACAGAGACCTTTCCAACCTGATCTGCCCTTGTTTCTCTGAGTCTCTGCACAGAACACGGCACGGAACAGAACGGCAGGAGGGGCCTGTGTGTCCCAGGGCTCTGGATTTGCACCACTTGAGCTCCACAGAGATGCAGGCAAAGTGAAGAAACCAAACTTTATTGATGGAAAGCAAAGCAAAGGGATGAGCTGAAGGGGAACAAAAGGAATGGGCACACTCTGAGGACTGGAGGGAGGGAGCAGGACTGCTGGGAAAGGATCGAGAGTGGCCTGGCAAGCTCTTTCTCCAGCTCCCTCCTTGCTCTTGTTGGAGGTAGAACATTCCACAGGAAAGCAACTGGTGCCACAAGGAGTGGGCAGCATCAGGCAGCTCCTGGGGGGAACCCTCAGGACTGCTGCATCCTGAGGGAACACCATTGGTCTTGACCTGTAGGCACCTGCAAAAGCTTCAAATCAGCTGCCTCAGCTTCCAGGACCTCTCTTGGCCACATCCTGATGTGTGTGCAGGACAACTGCGAGGCACTGCTGGGACCCCGCGGGACAGGGGCAGCTGTCTCGTGTGCACGTAGCACCCCGTCACGGAGCTGGGCTCACCCCAAAACCACATCAACCATCTGGTGTCAGCAGGGAGGAGCAGGGAGCACTGGGCTGGCTCCTCGCAGGGTGTCTCAGCTGGGCTTGCTTCACAACACGCCCCCGTTTGAAGGGCTGCTAATGCCCAGCTGCCAGAAATGCCATCCTTGTTCTCTCCAAGCCGCACAGGAAGAGCCAATGAGCAGGATGCCTTAGGACCAAATCCTCCAAGCCTTTGCTGAGGCCAGGGGCACAGCAAGATCAGCCAAGACTCTCCACGTTGCCTGACCCACACAGCCCAGCTCGGTGATGGCCCTGGCCCACAGCAGCTTCCACCAAGTGAGAGGCAAATGCATATGGCCAAGGGTTGAAAAGTTAACATATCGAAATATCCATTTATAACACTCCTGAGAACTCCCAAAAAACCCCAAATTGCCCCCTGAATATCCTCCAAAAGTTAACTATGTTTGCTCCTGGCACGCATGAGTTGTTGAATCAGACCCTTTGGAGGGCAGGGCACAGCAAAAGAGGTAAAAGAGAAATTGGGGATTTGGAGCCTAATTTTTACAATCCTTTGCAATTCTGGGGTCCTCTGGCATAAATAATAGCATCAATTCTTTCCCCAGGTGTTGCTGCTGCTCAGGCATTGACTACGCTTGAGAAGCTGAGATGTTGAGTGAATGAACAGCTGAATATCACTTCCACTGTTTTGAAACAAATGCTTACAGATGTAAATAGCATTAGACACCCCACACTGCAGAATAGAGCTGGTAAAGATTTTTTGCTATCAGCACATGGGCACGGGTGTGAGGATTTTGATTGGATGTGTTGTATGTATCTTTCTGACCATTCTGCATCCATTCACGAAAAGATCAAACAACTGCAAGATAATATGAGGAAGTTAACTGTGGATAGCTGGGGTTTGGATGAATGGTTAGAAGGATGGGGAATACCTGGGTGGATGAAAGATATAATCCAAGGGGTTTGGATATTTTTGTTCATTATTAGCACATTGATTTTTCCATACATAAAGTTAGTGATTCTCTTGATAGAATAAGATAGAATATGATATGATATGATATGATATGATATGATATGATATGATATGATATCGAATATCATAAAATATAAGATAGTATAAGGACAAGATAATATAAGAATACAATAATACAAGGCTAAGATCAGATAAGATAAGATAAGGATAAGGGTAAGATAACAAAGATGATTTGGCTGGTACAAAAAAAGAAGGGGAATTGTAGTAAGGTTGGGACACTGGTGGACATGTCTGTAAAAATCTGGGCCTTGTGTGGTGTGCGCCAGCCAAAAACCATATTTAGTTGCTATGTTTTGCTGTTCAGTTCTTTCTGCATATTTTGCTGTTTGTTCACACACTTCTTTCACATGCCACCTGTTTTTGTGCATTTCTTAGTTCAGACCAGCATTTATAATAGGTACACAGCATGAGAAAGTTTTAAGAGTTTTTTGGTAACTTGTTTGAACCCCCCCCAAGTCTGCTGGAACATAAACTATGCTAAATTGGGAGAGAAGAAGTTGAAAACACAGAACACCAAGATTAGAAGATTCAAGATAACAAGAGGCGAGGAAACTGCATGTGACCACCAATTACTGACTGTGGGGGGTTTGAATGGGTGGATCAACACCCTAAAATTACCAGTTGTAGAGTGTGACCCCACAAGGGTGATGGTTCTAGAAATGGATAATTAGGGTGAATTATAAACAATAAATCAGCTTCTGAAAAATCATATTGATCTGCTGTCCAGAAGTCCAGTTTGTTCCTGCAGGAGCTGTGCCCTATAGGGCAGGACCCCATCCCCTATAGGGCAGGACCCCATCCCCTCTAGGGCACAGACCCATCCCCTATAGGGCAGGACCTCATTCCCTTTAGGGCAGAACCCCATACCCTATAGGCCATAGACCCATCCCCTATAGGGCACAACCCTCATCCTCTGTAGGGCAGGACCTCCATCCCTTATAGGGCACAGCCCCATTCCCTATAGGACACAGCCCCATGTGTTAGGAAGGATGAGGAGTTGACAGGAAGGTGTCACAGATGTGTGTGTACAACAGAAAGATTTTTGAATGTAGAATCTGAAGAAGGAAGAGAGATAAGAGCAAGTTTTGATGTAGAAGAAAAGAATTGCTGAGCCAGTCTTGCTGGGTAATTAAGAAGGCAAAGGGCAATGAGTTGGAAGGGGCTTTTATGACTCTGAGCAAAGGATAAATCCACACTCAATCAAAATATGCTTTTACCAAGGAAAAGAATTTTCACAGGCAAACAAAAATGCCATGTTGCAAGTAGAGAAAAGATCTCAGGATTTTCCACTGAAAAATAACTTCTAGCTTAAACTGAAACACAGTTGTTTTGTGATTGGAAAATAGTAACAAGAATATTGTAATGTCAGTAGGTATGATAGGCTACAGGTGATAGTGAAGGGATTGAGTGGTTGTCATGTTCTAGGATGCTCTGTAATGAAAGTTATTGAATGCATTGTAACCAGAACTAGAGGAAGCTTTCAGAGGAACCCACAGATGTGGCTGTCAGGCTGTGGGCTGGGCTCTTGTCACCCATGGCCTGTGAATTGCTGCATCACATGGATACAATAAAACAGCGTTTAAATGATAAATGACTGCATCATTTGGATATAATAAGCAGCATTTTAAAGAGCCTGCCTGGAGTTCTGCATCCCTCATTTCAGGCTCTGACAATCAGAGAGTCTTACATGCAGCAGCTTGATGGAGTGTTTTGTTAAATGAATTTCTTTTCATTTATTGCCAATTCATGCCATTTTATTTCTTTTGGATAATACAATCTCTGATGACTAAAAATAAGCGCCGGTTCTGAAAGCAAACAGAATGAGAACACTGTGTCAAAATGCCAGTGGCTCAGTTCCAAAAACTCAGCAGCAAAAAAATGGCTTAAAGTTGTTAGTATTGACATTTACATTTGTTTACAAAGATAGGAAAATGCCAGAGTATTTTTTTACACTGCTCTATGTAGGCATCTTGCAGATATTATATCTTTGTAAATGATTTACTGAGTCCTACACAGAAATTGCAGGAAACAGAGTTCTATCTGCTCTTAAGATTCGATTGCAGGAATTGATAGGAAGTGGAAAGAAAGCTGTGAGTCAGCTGTGAAAAGTGGTGTGGAAGCAAAGGTCTTTTACATCAGCAATCCCGTAACACCAAGGGCTCTGCATTGTTTTACTTAGACTGTGCAGATGTCAGAATATATGATTCTAATACAATTTAGCATGGCCAAAACTGAGGTGAGTCACACTGACATCCAGTCTGGTTTACTCACACTCCAATTTTAAGTTCTGTCATGGCTGTCAAAACCTTACCATTGCATTAGAGGATGCAGGTTCTTCTGCTGCATGCATTAAGGAGATGAAGAAAACAGAAACTTAAATTTGAGCAATTCCTCTATTGTCACCAAGAACAAAATCGATATGAGTAATAAAAACCTCTTAAATGCATGCTAGAGAAAATTCTTCCTGGTCAGACACACTGAGTGAACATGGCTGTGTCCTGGTCAGTGTAAATACAGCCAATCATCCATTTGGGCATGTCCTTAAAAACTGCACATGGACTGCACAGTCCTGTTAGGATACCTGCATTAGTACTGCTGTGTGAAATACAAGACTGGGTGCTGGGCAGGGGGAAACTTGTTGCTTCCTCTAAGTGCAGTAGGGAGAGTTTTAGGGAAACTGCCATCAGCAGAAAGATGAAAGATAATTCTTTAGAATTTGATAATTATCTGTTTTTGAAAGATAATTCTTTTGTTTCCTGCATTTACAGTGCCTTTTGATCTTTTGGGAAACAGAAGTTGCCGATCTTACTTTCATCAAGCTTAAGTTTTCAGAGTGTCCACACAGTTCATGGTATTCACAGCAGTGTCTGGTCAGTCACATGCTGCTGAAGCTCTTCTGCAGAGCAGTTTTAATAAATAATTAGTATTTCAAAGACCACTGGTGTGCAATGACTACAGTACAATGACTGGAATGTGAGAGCAGTGAATTAACTTGCAGTGCTGCTGTGTTCTGCACAGCCTGGCAGCTAAAGCAGCAGTCCCTTTATTTGATATGCTCTGCCCTTCTGACCTGTCTCATAGCAGGCAAAGCACAGATTTTACTGCTGCCTGTCTGTCATTAAAGTGTGTCTGAAGGTGTTTTGCAGTTAGAGAGTGCATTAAAAATGCCACTTCAGTCAGTGCTGAGCTTCAGTGACAAAAATGCCACAAGCTGCTGTTGCTTTGAACGTGCAGAACCAAAGTCCTGCCAAAACACAGCAGTGGTGATTTGCTGATGCTGTGTCTGGCTCTGTTGGTGTGGAAGGTTATGGATCAGCAAAAAAACAGCAACAAGACACTCTCCTGCTTGGTGCAGAAAAGAGCAAGAAAGAGCAATTTATTAAAAGAAACCATTGCCTTAAATAAGACAATTCGTACAAAACAAAATACAGACAGATCATTGGTCAGAGAAGGAGACACCTCTCCTCCCTGACTTTCTCAGTGACCTTGGAGGTGTTTCTCTGTTACGATTTTTTCTTTTGTATTTACAGTAAAGAAGGAATCTCTAGCATGGGAAAAATCCTGTCTAGAGGCTGAGAAATTTTCATGGCCTGAGCAAAATACTTAGAACTTGAGAGAAAGGCCTAGCTAAAATGTGCCTAAGTCTCCAGCAGTGTCCACAACCGGGACTGGGACCAGCTGTGGGGATTGGTTTTGGCTTTAGATCCTCCCAGAGCAGAGCAATTGCTGGCTGCTGTAAAGTTGTTTCTTGTGAAGGCACGTCAGGCTCCAAAGGCAAAGAGCCCAAGGCTCTCCAGTCCCTGTTCAATCTCTCTGCCATGAAGTCCTGATGGAAGC
Source organism: Erithacus rubecula (assembly GCF_903797595.1). Classification (NCBI taxonomy): domain Eukaryota; kingdom Metazoa; phylum Chordata; class Aves; order Passeriformes; family Muscicapidae; genus Erithacus; species Erithacus rubecula. The sequence continues at coordinate 45,993 of NW_027635888.1, forward strand.
AGGAGCAGCTCTCTGCTGCAAGAGGTCGAAGCTGCGGCTGGTGCAGAGTCTCCAGAGGCAGATGCTCCCTGGCCTTTCTTCTTCTGTTCTTTTCTTCTTCATCTTCCTCTTCTTCTTCTCTCACGTGATGGTAGTGGTGATGATGATGGTGGTGGAGGAGGACAGAGCAAAGAGAGAGGAGAGAGAGAGAGAGCTCTGGCTCCAACACACGGATTTTTATTGACAAATTACCCAATGAGCCAAAACCATGAACCTGACGAATTTCTCCTCAACCTATTAGAATTCCGTAATACTAAAGTCTACATATAACTTGTGCATATGGCCTATCTGTTCTATGTGAAGAATATATAAAATATTCCTACTGCAATTTTATTTTGTCTAGAACTAAGTTTTTAATGTCTCAATGCAGCCACTATTTTATAGGAGATTCCACAGCTTTTAATTTTTATGCTATTTAAAACATATTTCTACGTAATTCACACTAAGATTTAAACTTCTAATTCATATCTATGCTACTTAATATTTCTAATTCCTTATACTAAAACTTAGACCTCTATTTAATATCTGTATGGTTTCTTGTATTTTAACTTCTCAAAATATTTTAAATTTAATTCTTGCTTACTGTTCTCTCTTGGAGGGAGTTAGAGAGGCTTCTCTGTTCTACTCTCCAACAACCAGGAATGGAGACAGGGACAGAGAGTGGGGACTGGGAAAGGGATATCAGAACTGGAATGAAAACAGGAACAGGGAATGGGAATATGGGAACACAACAGGGAATATGGAAATAGAAACTGGGGAGAAAATATGGGATGGGGATTTAGAACATGGGACAGGGAACAGACATGGGGATAGGACAACAGGATTGGGAATGGGAATATGGGAAGGGGACTGGGATCAGGAATACTAGATGGGGAACATGACAGGGAATATGGGACTGGGAATATGTGAACGGTAACCAGGCAGAGAATACAGGACAGGGAATGATACCGGGAATGGGATCTGAACTGGGACAGGGGCAGGAGTGGTGTGAGACGGAAATGGGCTGAGGGCAAGGGCAGTGACAGTGGGGAGAGGAGGATCCTGGACAGGGGACAGCGGGAGCTGAGTCAGGGGGAAACGGGGAGGGTGTCAGGGCAGGGGGTCCTTGATCAGCTGCCCCAGAACCTCCGTCAGCATCTCCCAGTGCAGCCAGAGCCGCTGGGCCTGGGGTGCCCAATGCCCTGAGCAACCCCCAAAGAAACCTGAAGTTCCTGGAATGTACGGTCCCCCACATTCTCTGGAAGATCCCCCTGTGTCTGTAGGCATGTCTTAGTTCAATGTCTTCATTTTTACCCCGGTACTGGCTGTCTGGGAAGGACAAAGAGAAATGCAAAAAAAATCCAGGCCACAGGGAGCCAGCACGAAGCTCTTCCTGCACTCGGGGTACTCGCAGGGCTTCTCTCAGTGGAGAATTTGTTGGTGTTGGGTCAAGGTAAATCTCCTGGAGAATCTCTTCTCACACTTGGGACACTCATAGGGTCTCTCCCCTGTGTGGATGCGCAGGTGCCTGACGAGGTGTGAGTTTCGCTTGAAACCCTTCCCGCAGTCGGAGCAGCAGAAGGGCCTCTCATCCTTGTGAATACGATAGTGCCGGAGGAGACCAGAGCTTCTCTGAAACCTCTTCCTGCATTTATCGCACTCGTAGGGTCTCTCTCCAGTGTGGCTCCTCTGGTGGGCTTTCAGGCTTGAGCTCTGGATGAATCTCTTCCCACACTCCCCACATTCATAAGGCTTCTCCCCAGTGTGGATCCTCTGGTGCACAATCAGGTTTGAGCTGCAGCTGAATCTCTTCCAACAGTCCCCACACTCATAGGGCCGTTGCCCCGTGTGGATTCTCCAGTGTGTGATGAGACTGGATCTCCACTTGAAGCCCTTCCCACATTGCGAGCATTTGTGGAGCTTCTCCCCATGGTGAAGCTGCTCATGCAGCCCCAGCTCCGAGCTCCGGCCGCCTCCCTGGCCCGGGCTGGCTCTTTCCTGCTGGGATCCCCGGGCTGTGCGTTTGCAGCCCCTCCTGCTGCGGGATCTGCGGGGCTTTTCCTCCCCGTTGCATTCCTGCACCGTGGAGCCGCTGCAAACTGCCTCTTGTCCGAGGCTGTGCCACGGGGATTTGTCCTCCCTGCTGTCCGTGCTCAGCTCCTTGTCTGGGGGAGGAAGGACAAGGAGAGGATGGGATTTGCCTCCGTGCCAGAGGCAAGGGCAAGGAGATCCCTCCAGGGCTGTGCTGCAGCCGGGGCCGTGCTGGGCTGGGAGATGGAGCAGGACAAAGGGGGAAAGGGGCACTGACTTCCTCCTCACCTGCCTGCGGCTCCTGGGCCATTGAACTCATCCTCATGGCCTCCTCCTCCTCAATGCAGCCAAGGTTTGGGAAATCCTGGTTTGGGGAGGGAAACAAGGGCTGAGCGCGTTGGGTTTGATGGTGGCGCTGCCCAAGGGCAGCTGGAGCAGTCAGCGCCCCTTTCAGCCTCGGGGGCCCGGAGCCCGCTCAGCACCAACCTCCCGCACCCCTCCAGGCTGCCGGGGGTCCCCCGGCTCCGGATCACCCCT